>NC_077227.1:97078159-97213159 GCF_027887165.1 Monodelphis domestica
CAAACAGTCAGAAACTTTTGAATTCTTTTAATTCACACACTCAGAAATGTGTGAATCCTAGGAAGAGAGTTAACACCGTTAGAAGTGAGAAGTCAATCCCACAGACACTGCTCCTGGGCAGTGCTGAACAATTTGGAAAATATGATTGGTCCCTGTGAAAAGGGGCAGGGACAGGAAACCACCATAAAAGCCATAAAATCCCTTGGCTGGGGCAGTCTCTTGAAGTTGAGTCTGATTAAAAGTGTGTCCTGGAGATAGTTTTGGAGGGAACTTCACTGGAGACTGCAGCATGGATCATGACTTCAACTTGGACTCTGACTCCTGGACTACTTCATTAGATGAGTGAAAAGGCTGACTTCCTTCCTAGTTTCCTAAGAGACTAGCTTCCTTCTTGGAGGAGACTATGTGGTTACTAACTACCGGTCCTCCTGGCTGAGGACTAGTATAGATATTTTCTCTAACCTCTTTCACATTTTTCTACTTTATTTGTTTCCCTTCTATTTTGGTAAATACACTTCTGACTTGAAATATAATAGTTTTGGCTGCCACGCTAATTTTTATAATTTAGGTCCAACCATTACATTTAATATTTACACTGCAAGATTTTTTTCTTGGTCTTCTTCACAGCTAGTGTTTTTCTTCTGAGACTATCTTCCATCTACAATATTTGCTATTTAGTTATTTTCAGTTGAGTCTGATTCAGTGAGACCCCCTTTTGGGTTTTCTTGGCAAAGATATTGAAGTGGTTTGCAATTTCCTTCTCTAGCTCATTTTATAGATGAGAAACTGAGACAAAGAAGGTTAAGTGATTTGTCCAGGGTTATGTAAATCTGTCTGTCTGTCTATCTATCTATCTAGATATCTTAGTACTTCCATTGTTGTCCATATAGTTTCCCCATTAGCATGTGAGCTCTTAGAAGGCAGGGACACGATTTTTGTCTTTCTTTGCATCCCTAATATTTAGCACAGTGATTGACACATAGAAAATGCTAAATAAATGCTCATTGACTGATTGGTTGGTCATTTATTCAGAAAATAAATATTAAGAATTAGCTGAGTTCAAAACACTGGGCTAAGTGCTAGGAGAAGTGCAGAGTTAAGATATAATTCTTTTTCATCATGGAGCTTATAGGCTAATGGGTGTATTTGTGTGAAAGATATTAATAGATATCTAATAAATTGTATTATGTGATAACTGCAATAGAGAGATGTAAAAAAATGCTCCCTCAGGTCTAGGGAGAAAGTTATTGACTTGTAGATCAAACAAGATTTCATAAAGAAGATGGCATTTGAGTTAGACTTTAAAGAAGAGATGAGAGGACGAACATTTCAGAATATTCCATGAGGATCAGTATGAGCAAAGGTTGAGTGGTAAAAGAGCACAGTGCCATGTTTTGGGGTACAGAGAGTAGTCCATAGAACCTAAAGCATAAAGTGCAAGGAAGAGAATCAAACAATAAAAAATAGAGATCGGTGGCATTGAATGACAAGTAAGGAGTTTGAGCTTTATATAAGAAGCAATGGAAATATATGGAATATTTTTGAGTAGAGAAGTGGCATGATTAGATCTCTCTGTAAGAAATACTATTATTCTATAATTAGTATGAAGTATAGATTGGAATGATATTTGAGAATACAAGTAGAAAATCCCATTAAGAGATTTCAAAAGGTGATAACATAAGCAAATTGGGGGAGTATGGAATAGTTTATCTGAAAAAAGCTATGGATAAGGAAGGAATTCATAATCAAATCAGAGATGGGGAGCATTACAGGACATAAAATGGATAATTTTGATTACATTAAATTTAAAAGGGTTTACACAAATAAAATCAATGTAGCCAAGATTCGAAGAAGAGCAAAAAACGGAGGGAAATTTTATTTTTAAAGATGCAGATTTTTGTATCTGGATTTCTTGGATAAAGGTCTGGAAATTTGTAAGAATACAAGTCATTCCCCAATTGATAAGTGGTTAAAGGATATAGGCAGGCAGCTTCTAAATGAAGAAATCATAGCTATCTATAGCAATAAGAAAAAATGCCCTAAATTACTATTGACTAGAGAAATGCAAATTAAAACACTTTTGAGGTACCACCACACAACTGTCAGATTGGCCAAAATGACAGAAAAAGAAAATGATAAATGTAGGAAGAGATGTGGGAAAACTGAGACATTAATGCACTGTTGGGAGAAGTTGTGATCTGATCCAATTATTCTGGAGAACAATTTGGGACTATGCCCAAAGGGCCTTAAAACTAAGCATACCCTCTGATCCAGCATTATTGACACTAGATCTATATTCCAAAGAGATCAAAGACAGGAGAAAATTACCTCCTTGCACAAAAATATTTATAGCAGTTCTTTTTGTGGTGCCTAAGAACTGGAAACTGAGGGAGGACTATCAATTGGAGAATGGCTGAAAAAGTTGTGGTATATGATTGTGATAGACTACTATTGTGCTGTAAGAAATAACGAGCAGAGGTACAGCTGGATAGCTCAGTGGGTTGAGAGCCAGACCTAGAAACGGGAGGTCCTAGGTTCAAATCTGACCTCAAACACTTCCCAGCTGTGTGACCCTGGGCAAGTCACTTGATCCCCATTGCCTAGCCCTTACTACTCCTCTGCCTTGGAGCCAATACACAGTATTGATTCTAAGACAGAAGGTGAGCGTTTAAAATAAATAAATTTTTAAAAAGAAATAATGAGCAGAATGCTTTCAGAGAAACCTGGAAAGACTTTCACGAAATGATATAGAAGAAAGTAAGCAAAACCAGGAGAACATTTTACATGGCAAAGCAAGATTGTACTATGATCAACTGAGAATTACTTGGGTATTCTCAGCAATACAAAGAACCAAGACAAATCTGAAAAATTTATGATGAAAAATGCTATACATCTCCAGAGGAAGAAGTGAGAGTCTAAATATAGATCAAAACATTTTATCTTTTACTTTATTTTTGTATGGAATTTTTTTGCCTGTGATTTCTTTCACAACATCACTAATATGGAAATGTATTTTGCTTGATTGCCCATGTATAACATATATACAATTGCCTGCCTTCTCAATAGGGGGTAGGGGAGAGAGGGGAAGAGAGAATTTAAAACTCAAAAATTTTTTAAATGTTACAAATTGCTGTTATGTGTATTTAGAAAAATAATTTTAAGAGGAGATTTTAGCAATCTAAGTAGGTGGTTAGGAAGCCACATAGCCTAGAATGGTGAGCAAATTACTTCAAACGAGCAAAAATTGGGATATGATGTCATTCTGTGGCACTGATATGACCAGATAACACCAGATTGAGGTTTCTCCAGTTTTGTTAGTTGAATACAGATTCCTTGCCATAAATACGTACTTCCTTGCTTTCTTTTTTTTGTTGTGTTTTTTTAATTTTGTGAGTATTTTTTAAAGAATTACTATTTCTCCGAGGAAAGATACAAGCCTCGTAGCTCTTAAAGAGCACACTTCATTGACTACTAGAGATATATCAGCAGTTGTAGTTGGAAGTCAAGCATATTAAAGATGACTAAAACTCACATACCCTACATCATTTGCACAATAGTATTTTTAAAGCCTTCTTCTTCTTCCTTTTTTCTTCTTCCTTCTTTTTTAAAATAAACCCCTACTTTTTGCCTTAAAATAGATATTAAGTGGTGCTCCCAAAGCAGAAGAGTAGTAAGAGCTAAACAATTTGGGTTAAGTGACTTGCTCAAGGTCACATAGCTAGGAAGAGTCTGCAGCCAAATTTGAATCCAGGTTCTCCTGACTTCAAGCCTGGCACTCTATCCACTATATTACCCAGCTACCCTGGTACAAGAGTATAAAATCACAGTTGCATACCACAACTTTTTCGGTTATTTCCCCAATTAATGGACATTCTTTCTATTTTTAATTCTTTGTCATCATAAAAAGGGCTACTATAAATTATTTTTATATTTGGATCTTTTCCCCTTTTTTTATCTTCTTGGATTATAAACCTAGTAGTAGTAATACCATGTCAAATGGTATGCAGTTTTGTAGCCCATTTGAGCAAAGTTCCAAATTGTTCTCCAGAATGTATGGTTGTTGGTCAATCATTTTTTCAGCTGCATCTGATTCTTTATCATGGCATTTGGGATTTTCTTTGCAAAGATATTGGAGTGGTTTACCGTTTTCTTCTCTGGCTCATTTTACAGATGAAAAAATTGAGGCAGATGGGTTAAGTGATTTCTCCAGGGTGTCTCAAGCTGAATTTGAATTAAAGAAAATGAGTCTTCCTGATCCCAGGTCCAGTGTTCTCTTCATTGCATCACCTACCTGCCCTCCAGAATGGATGACCTGTTCATGCTCTCCCAACAGTTCATTAGTATAATTATTTTTTTACTTCCTCTCCAGTATTTGTCATTTTCCTTTTCAGTCATGTTAGCCAAGGGGATAGGTATGAGGTGGTACTTCAGAGTTGTTTTCATTTACATTTCTCCATTCAATAGTGATTTAGAACATTCTTTCATATGATTACTAATAGATTTTTTCTTTTGAAAACTGCTTTGTATCCTTTGACCATGAAGGCATGCTTGATATCTAATATGATACTTGTTTTCACAGCAAAAGAATTAAAGATTCTGTGGCAAAATCTTGGACCAAGTTGAGTAAAATGAGATTGTAGCAAAAAAAAAGTATATTATATATTAAAAAATGTTTAAAGGTGCAAAATTTTGTAAGGTTTATTATATGGCAATAATTTAGTTATTTTATTTTGGCCCAAGTAATCCATATATCACTGTAGTCCAGAGTAGTAGTGAGTACTTGAACAATGAGGTGGGGGAATAGGGATCAAAAGGAAAGCAGTCATGAAAGATGCTGCAAATACTAAATCCTCAGGACATGGTAACTAATTGAATATGAAAGGCAAGAGAGGAAGAATCAAGATAGCACAAGAATTGTGGACACTGAGAGACCTGGAGAATAATAGAGGCAATGAAGAAAAAACAATGAAATTAGAAGAAGGGACAGATATAGGGAGAAGAGACAATAAACTTGGTTTTCTCAGGGTCACGATAGTCCAAATAGATTGCAAGTTATTGCCCTCTAGATCTGTTGTTGTTGGTTTTTTTTAAACCCTTACCTTCTGTCTTAGAGTCACTACTGTGTATTGGCTCCAAGGCAGAAGAGTGGTAAAGGCTAGGCAATGGGGGTTAAGTGACTTGCCCAGGGTCACACAGCTGGGAAGTATCTGAGGCCAGATTTGAACCTAGGACCTCCTGTCTCTATCAATCTCACTCAATCCACTGAGCCATCCAGTTGCCCCTTCCAGATCTGTTTTTTAACATATTCATTGCAAAAAGAAAAAAAAAAGACTTTTCCCCCACCTCAATTACATTATTCTAAGTTCACCATACAAGATAAGCTAATGGGAAAAGGAATGTCAATTGCACACTGCCTGTCTGACTTCCTGTGAAACTAAGATGTAGATGTTCTGACTTAATAATTCAATCACTGAAATAGCTGGTCTCATGCAGCATTATCTGCTAAATGTTGGCTTAAGGTTTTGCCACTTTAATAGTATCACTAACCTTTTTGAGAACATTTGCTGTCATTGAAATCTGCCAAGCCACCCGGATCAGGGGAGAAAAGCAATATTACATTAACTATTAGGCCATGCTAATCACCTTCACTGTCACCCAGGGAGACAATTCCAATTTAGAACTATAGATCAAGCCTTTATTCTCAATTTCCCCACATGTACCATATAGCTAAAGCTAGAAGTGAGGCAGAGTTGTACAAAGTCATCAGACACTCTTGCTTCCAGTCACCCATATTCAGTGACTGCAAGACAAAAGTCAGGATGACTGGAAATGGCCTGGGATCCAGGGGAGGATGTTGGCATCTTCTGGATCTGACCAGGTTCTAAGCACTCCACAGGAACTGCTTCAGCTGCTTTCGTGGTAGTTGGAACAAATTGTTCTCATCTGTCCATTCCACCAAAGGAAGTCTTCACACGCTTGGGGTAGACATTCCCCCAAGTTGATGCCTGTTTCTTAAGATGAGTTTACTGGCCTGTAAGTGCCACGTATGCTACAGCTTCTTGAAGAGCTGGGTGACAAGTATACAGCAAAGGTGGGTGAGCAGCAAGCTCAGCAAGCCCTCCCACCAGAAGTTCTAGTCCTCTCTGTGCATTACCTAGACCCTCATATTATACAAATGGTTTCCTGCAAGATGAAATTGTAAAATAGACCCACTTTAAAAACATTTTCTTCCTTGAATGTAGAAAGATACTCTCTCTTCCATTTTTGGTATTCAGTGACATGACAGTAAGGTAAGAACCAGTTTGAGTTCTTTTTTCTGCACCTTCTAACTGAGTAACCTGGGAAAATGTTTTGCTTTTCAGTGCCTTTTTTTTTTTTGGCTGTGAGAAGGCTGACTAGGTAACTTGAAAGTCCCTTACATTTCCAACACCATTTAAGCATAATTCTGCAAGATAATTAAGGAGAATATTGATTTGGTTTCTGAGGGAAATGGGACACAGGTTGCCAGCTTCATCAGTTCCACCCAGCCTTTAAAATCTTGCTTCTAAGTTGATTTGCATGGACCAGAAGTAGTTTACAGTTTTGCTAAGTAGAGTTCCCAGGATAACTGGAAAGGATGCAGATTCTGAACCCAAGTTAAAGAGATTTGTGAACTATAAATCAGATAAGAGATTGTCCTAAGAGAGAAAAGGTAAAAGGTGTAGAAAAAGAATTTTAAAAGACAGATTTGGGGGCAGCTGGGTGGCTCAATGGATTAAGATCTGGAGAAGGAAGGTACTGGGTTCAAATTTGGATTCAGACACTTCCTAACTTGGTCTTCATTTTCTAGCCTTTACCACTCTTCTGCCCTGAAACCAGTACACAGTGTTGATTCTAGGATAGAAGTTGAGGGTTTAAAAATAAAAAGTCAGACTTAACCACCTTTTCTAAGGGCTTCTCTAGTGAGTAAAGTCAGGATCGAGAGTTGCCATGGAACATTGGCCTCCTTGTTTCCTATATGTGAACTTTCTCCTATTTCTTATGTGATAACTTCTGGGAAAATGAATCTCATCAGATAATGAGTTCTTTTCTGTGGTTATCTATTTTGTTATGCTTTTTACTTAAATGTATTTTGTTTTGAACTAATAAGTCCTCTAGTTTGCTAATAAATGAAACACATCAATGGGAGCTCAAAAACTTATATTCAGGGAATTCAGGGAATGTTAAGTGGCTGTATGTTGGTGGAGAAGATTGGGTGTTATCTAATAAGTCATTGCTCGGTTTCAGGTCCCTCATCTGTCAAATGAAGATAATAATACCTGGACTACCTACTTCATAGGATTGTTTTAAGAATAAAATATAATACATGTGAAAGAACTTTGCAACAATAAAAATGAATGTGTTAAATAAATGACATATTAAAGATACTTTGGAAAAATCTGAACTGCTAATCACAAGTTTTACAATATTTAAAATAACCCTGGATCTATAATCAGTAGCTCAGATCTTTGCTCCAAAAATTTCTAGCTGTGTGACCTAAGCAACTGACTTCTTTACCTACCTCAAAAGGTGGCAGTGATAAAAGCTGATTGGAGCCCTTAAAACATTCAAGTCACATGCATCTGTGTCTGATCTTCTTCCTCCCCCAGCCGCTAGTGCCCTTCCCCACACATTACCTTACATTTGCTTTGGGCATTTGTTGTATGTTTTTTATAAAGGCAGCCACTGTCTCCCATGATAAAATATAAACTCTTTAAGAGCAGGGTTTGCTTCATTTTGGGCACTCAATCTCTACCACCTGGAAGAATCCTGGTCCAGCACAGGACTGGGCACATAGTAGGCTCTTAATACATGCTTATTAATTGGGGTAAATATAAACTTTAATATAAATAGTAATTATGCAAACCTCTCTAGAGAAAATTGGAGAAGCAATATCAAAATGATGAAATAAGCCCTTACAAAAACAACTTCTTGGAAAGAAAAAGGCTATCACACAACTATTCCATGCATTCATCTGAAACTCTACATAGCAGGTTCACCGTCAGTAGACTGAGAGACAACAGCCATCAGTAGCAATGTTAAAAAGTCAATGCAAACCCAATTGAATGGAATGACATGGATTCCTCAACCCTCCAGGGAAAAGGAAGGTAATTTCTTTGATACCTTTTAGTTACAGACACGTTTCTGAGCAGTGTAATTAGGTTTAGGACACTATAGCCAGCCCTACTGGACCATTGATTGTCTAAATAAAATCCCCTAGCCCCAGGGATTTTTTTTTTAATTTGAAAACAGTTTAACAATTGGGTTTGGGTGGCAGAGGCCCTGCTTTGGTGAAGGAAGTCTGTCTAGTTTTCCTAAGACTTCATGGAACACCTCCATCTGTGATGGTGACTCCTTGCTCCCATCCACCCAGAGGAAGTGTCATTACCAGCTAAACCAAAGTCAAGAACTGACATCAATCAATAATAGAATTGGATGAGATTATAGAGAGTGTTCAACTGTCTTCAAGTATTTATGGAACTGTCACATAAAAGAGATTAGGTTTGTTCTGTTTGGTCCCAGAGGGCAAAGCTGGAAGCAGTGGGTGAAGATTGCGATATGACTGGGCTTTGAGGAAGAAAAGACTTTTTAACAATTATGGCTATACAAAATGTCTTCTTCTCAACTCTTCACTGTCTTCTCAAGTAGTTTGTCCTCTTATCATCTTGCCAATTGTACTCTGCCAAGCATTAGCATTGGGTCATTCTTACCACTCACTGTGTTCACTCCTATGCACAGGCTGCTGCATGAAGGTAGAGAAAATCATACAACCAACCTGACTGGGTTCTCCACAAATTTATGATACATAATCTCAATTAGACCTTAATTTATGCAAAATAATCCTTTTATATTTCCCTAATTCACTTATTATCCCAGTCACTACAGTACCTTTTCCAAATCTTTTCATCTCTATTCAAATCTCCCATGGCTCCCTTTCTGCCTGCTTTCTCAGTGGAGAATCTTGTCTCATATTTTATAGAAAATATTGACAACATTTGCCTTACAGCTAACTCTTTTCCCTTCCACATCTCACATTACTAAGACTCCTTCTACTATTACCTCCTTTACCTGTCTTTCTGTAGTGGCCCTTCTTATCACAGCAAAAACTTCAACATGCACTAGAGATTCCATTCCATCTTGTCTTCTCCCACAGGCTGGCCCCTTAATTGTCCCCATTCTCAACCTTGTCCTTTAAAAAAAAAAAAACCCTTACTTTCCATCTTAGAAAAATGTTGTGTATTTCCAAGGCAGAAGAGTGGTAAGGGCTAGACAATGGGTTAAGCTACTTATCAAGAGTCAATAGCTAGGAAGTGTCTAGATTAGTTTAGGTTTGAACCCAGGATGTCCCATCTCTAAACTTGGCTGTCAATCTACTGAACAACCTAGCTGCCCTCTCTCACTTGTCTTCAATTTCTCCCTGTCTACTTGTTTTTTTCCTGCTGTCCACAAATCTGTCTATGTCTTCCCATCCTCAAAAAACTCATTTAATCTATCTGTCCCTTCTAACTACAGTCCCTTATCTTTCTTGCCTTTTGTGGCTAAACTTCTTGAGGCCATCAACAATAGGTGCCTCCATTTCCTCTGTTCTCACTTTCATCTTCTAACAGTCTGCCTTTTGTCCTTATCATTCAGCTGAAACTGCTCTCTCCAAAGTGACTAATGATCTCTTAATTGCGAAATCTAATGACTCTTTCTCAATCCTTGCTCTTTTTCCCTCTGAAAGCTTTAACACTATCCGTTGTCCTCTTGTCCTTTATACTCTCCTTTCTAGGTTTTCTTGACATTATTCACTCCACATTTTCCTCCTACTTATCTGAACACTCCTCAATATCCTTTGCTGTATCTGCCCACTTACCTTTGGGGTTCCACAGAGCTCTCTGTCCTGGACCCTTTTTTCTTCTCCCTCCATATTATTTCACTTGATCTCATCAGTTTCCATGGATTCAAAGATCATCTCTATGCTGATGATACTCAAAATTGTACAGCCTCTGTTTGAAGACCTTCAAGGAAGGGAAACCCAGCACCTTTCAAAGCAAGTTATTCAACTTTTGTATAGTTTTGTTAGAAAGTTTTCCCTGACATCAAGCCTGAATCTGCTCTTTTGCAACTTCTGCCCATTATTACCCTGTGAACCAAGTTAATTCTTTCTCCAAAATGGAAATTCTTCAATTTAAACACAGCCATCATCCAAAATCTGAAGTGAGCTTCCTTGGGAGACAGTAAGCTCTATACGACTGAAAATCTAACAGAGGCTGGAGGATTATTTGTTAGGTATATTACAGAGAAGAATCTTCTTTAAATTTGGACTATATACACTTGGAGTTTTCTTCCAACTCCAAAACTGTGATTTCATGATAGTTCAATCCCCTCATTGTTGAGAGGAGGAAATTGAGGCTCACGGAGATCAAATGACTTGCCCAAGACCCAGAGAACTGATATAATTTATTCAGTAGTGATAGAGCAAGGTCTAGAACTCCAGTTTCCTGAGGGTCAATTATATGCTCCATACTGTCTGAATTAATTATTATGGAATTCTCCTTACTTTACCCTGAATCAATTCATACAAGTTTTCCTAAGTTTCATACTGAAGAAGTATAAAGAGTGATGAACCTAAGGGTGTGCTGGAGTCAGCATGGATAATCTCAAGAGACTATTGTTAAATTTTCAATGTGAGCATTTATGGATCAGAAATCACCAAATGTTATTTCTTGTTTATTGATTTCTAGATTTAAGAAAGTGATGGAGAAAATGTTGAGTCAGATTAAACTTAATGACACATGTAAAATCCAGTGGAATTGCTCATTGGCTATGCGCAGCGGTAGGAGGGGAGGGAAACAACATGAATCATGTAACCATGGAAAAATATTCTAAATTAATTAATTAAATAAAAATCTTCAATTCAGATTAAAGTTTAAAATGTGTCATACAAGTTTTTTCTTCTTCTTCTGGAGAGCTAGTTGTTACAAGGTCATCTCCAGTCATGCCAATACAAGAATTTAGGAATTCTTCCCCTGGAGAATAGTAGCAAAAGGGAATACACAATTCCATGAGTCAACAATAAATAAATTATATAAGATAGGAGAAGATTAATAGCTAAATTATGAAATATACTCTATGAGATCTGAAAAAGGAAAAGTCTAGACTTCATGGATCACAAAATAGAGCCACTGATAAGTTCTTGTGCAGGAACAATTTATCTGCCAGTGTTATAGGAGATGACTAAAAAGAGGAAGAAGACAAGAATTAGAAAGGGAAACTAAAAGATTTTTATTTTGATTCTATTTTTCTTATTGATTATATTTTTAAAAATAGATTTTTATTAATATTTTTGTTATTCTTTATTTTTTTTTACTCTCTATTCCTACTGAATCTCCTTAACCTCAACTGGAACTCTCCCTTGTAACAAATAATTGTGGTCAAAAAATTAAATAAACACATTGATCATGTCTGAAAATGCCTAGATAATGACATCTTTCAAGGTTATTTTCCTTTACATTGTGGGATCATCATATAAACTGTTCCCCTGAATCTGATGACTTCACTCTTACAAGTTCATATGAGTCTTTACAAGTTTCTCTGAATTCCTTTTATTCATCATTTTTATGGTGCAGTAATATTCTACTACATTCATGCACTAGAATGTGTTCAGCCATTCTCCAATGGATAGGCATTTATTCTTCATATACTGCAAAAAGTGCAACTATAAATATTTTTGTACCCGTAGGACCCTTACCACTATCTATGACCTCATTTTTAAAAAATTAAATTTCTTTATTTGTTACATTAAAGTTCCCAGCTATCTCCCTCCCTTCCAGAGACTACAAAAGGCATCATCTGACAAAAAGATAATATATATATATGTATACATAAAACTATGTCTTGCTTGTTTTTATTTATCAATTCTTTCTCTGGAAGTGGATGTACACAAGTCATTCTTCAAACAATATTTCTTTTGCTATATATAATGTGCTCTTGGTTCTGCTTATTTCACTGTTCATAATTTCATATAGGTCTTCCCATACTTTTCCAAAAGTAATCTATTCAATATTTGTTATGACACACATTTGTTATGATCACATGCCACAACTTGTTTAGCCATTCACAAATTGATGGGCATCCCTTTAATTTCTACTTCTGACACTAAGAGCTGCTATAAATATTTGAGAACATATAGTTTGTTTTCCTTTTTCTCTGATCACCTTAGGAAACAAACCTAATAGTGGTACTGCTGAGTCAAAGAGTATTCACAGTTTTATGCTCTGGACATAATTCCAGGTTGCTCTCCAAATGGTTGGGTTAGTTCACAAGATCCACCAACAGTGTATGAGTATCCCCATTTTTCCACATCCCCTCCAACATTTTTCCAACATTTTTATCATTTAGCCATTTTGATAGCTGTGAGATATCTCAGAGCTGTTTTGATTTGTATTTCTCTGAGGTAGATCCCTAGTAATGGTACCCCTGAGCCACAGAGGATATACAATTTAGTGAATTTTGGTGGGGAATAATTCCAAAGTGTTTTTCTAGATTGGTAGTACTAGTTCATGACTCAGTTACCAGGTTATTATGTCTCTGGTTTCTACCTGCTTCTCCAAAGGCAGACCAACAGAGAACAAGCATTTATTAAGAATTTACTATGTACAATCAACCAGGCTTGGATATAGGAAGTCCTGAGCTCAAATCTGGCCACAGATACTTCCTAGCTATGTAACCTTGAGTAACTCCAATTGCCTAGTCCTTACCACTTTTTCTGCCAATACTCAATATTGATTTCAGGACAGAAAGTAAGGGTTCAAGAAAAGAAAAGGAAAAAAAAAGAACTTAATATGTGGTGGGCAATTTGCAAAATGTTCCACCATTTTTACAACTATAAGCAGAAAGGAAGACAGGCTATCCTCAAAGAGCTTGCGTTCATTTTAATGGGAGAAAACTCACAAAAGGAAACTGAAATCTGGGGGATTAGGATCAGGTAGAAGATACCATGAAGGAAAAAGCTGAGAAGAGAGTGAAGAATGACTAGCCTGATTCCCTCCCACAAATGAAGGTCCTGAGCAGGACTCCACAATGGATGAAGAGTTAAGAGTCAGGGGAATGCTCCAGGGCAAGATGGACAACTGCAATATATATTATTTGTATTTCTTTTCATCATTCCTAATCTAGTGTTATGTGAATTTAATCCTCAGATTGTTTTAAATGTGCATTTCTCTTATTGGTGACTTGAAGCATTATTTTTATAATTGATTATCTCTTGCATTTGGGGGGGGCTGCAAATTCATAGGCCTTTGACTATATGTTTATTGGAGAATCACTTTTGTTCATATGTAGTCTATCAATTCCCTTTATATCTTGGACCCAAAGCAGACTTTATTGGAGGTATTTGCTGTAAATATTTTTTATGAATTTTGCAATTGACAATTCTCTTCTTATTTTAACTCTATTGATTATGTTTGAGCAAAAGCTTTTCAATTTTACGTAATAAAATTGTTTTATCTCTTATGACCACCACTATTCATTCTTTAGTTTTCTTTGCCATGGTTATGAAAAGCACCTCAAACTAGGAGACTTTTGAAACAATCCAAGCATGAGGTAGTGGATAGACTGGAGTAATTTTTTACAATCTTCTGATTTTATAGATGGAGAAACCAAGGCCTCAGGAATACATAGGCAAGAAGTAGCTGAGTCCGGATTTGAACCTGTCTTCTGACTCAAAACTCAGTGATCTCTTCAGTGCATCATGCCACCTTCTAACTTCTTCACTGATCCAGTTTCCCTTCAAATTCCCCAATTTTTGAGAGCCATCAGGAGGACAAAGACAGGCAGGCTAAGTTAACCAAAGAGTATGTTAATAAACGTTATCTGGATGGCAGCACCTGGATGCTTGTATTCCCTTAGGTCCTCTGGAGGTCTTTATAAAAAACAATTTTTTTTTCATTTTCCCAATGAAACGGCTTTTCTTTTCAGACAAGATTAGTCTTTCTGGCTTCTCATTAGCTTTGATTCAATCAAGTAATTTGTCCTCATTGTCCTAGGAGCCTTTCTGTGATAGACTAAAGGAAGAAAGCAAATCATCCAGGCTAGAAAAAGGTTAGGGGGATGTCATGTGGTAATTTAAAGCAAACAGAACACCACTCAGAGAGAAAACAAAGGCCCCTTCAAAGCTAGATCTCTCTTTGGTACTGAAAATATAGCTAAGTGCTCAAAGCATGTCCAGGTAAAGATGGAAAGAGGATGTGTGGAGAATGCTGATTCACTGTGTCCTTTCTTTTTCTGACTCCAGGACTGCCCCACTTCAAGAAAATTCCCATTGGGTCTTACTACAGGGACCTTAGAAATGCCTGGCATTAGATGGTAAATGAGGGACCTCCTTGGAGTGACATTCCCTGGGCATACAAAAGCCCAGCCTAGATGAAAAAAAAACTAAGGAAGATGGTTTAGGACTGGGTGGAAGGAACCTATATATGTGCATTTAATCAGTTCATGTTTCTGAATCATGCTGGCCATTCAGGGGAAATTAATATAATCCAAGTGTCAGCCCCTGATCGCTTATAGATGGACCAGGTTCAATTTGGAAGGGGGAAGATTGCTCTCTAATAGAATAATTATCTCTGGCTAATTTTTTCTTTTATGGGGACATGGCATTCTGGATCATGCTATAAGCATAAAGTAGCAAGAGGTATTATTTTTTTAGAATTGAACATTTTATTAACTAATTTATTTAGAATATTTTTCCATGGTTACATGATTCATATTCTTTTCCTCCCCTCCTACCTCCACAATGAGTTTTACATATGTTATTTATCAAGACCCATTTCCATATTATTAATATTTGCATTAGGGAGATCTCTCAGAGGCTACATCCCCACCCATGTCTCCATCTACACATGTGATCAGAGAGTGGTTTTTCTTCTGTTTTTCTATTCCCATAGTTCTTTCTCTGGATGTGGATAGCGTTCTTTCTCCTAAGTTCCTCTGGATTGTCCTGAATCATTGCATTGCTGCTAGTAGAAAAGTCTATTACATTCAATTATGCCACTATGTATCAGTCTGTGTACAATGTTCTCTTGGTTCTGCTCTTTTCACTCTGCATCAATTCCTGGAGGTCTTTCCAGTTCACATGGAATTCCTCCAGTTCATTATTCCTTTGGGCACAATAGTATTCCATCACCATCAGATACCACGATTAGTTCAGCCATTCCCCAATTGGAGGACATCCCTTCATTTTCCAATTTGGGGGGTATAAACACAGCAGTGGGTATGGCTGGATCAAAATGCAGACAGTCCCTTAAAACCCTTTAAGCATAGTTCCAAATTGCCATCAGAATGGTTGGATCAATGCACAACTCCACCAGCAATGTATTAATGTCCCTATTTTGCCACATCTCCTCCAACATTTATTACTTTCCTTTGCTGTCATGTTAGACAATCTGCTAGGTGTGAGGTGGTACCTCAAATTGTTTTGATTTGCATTTCTCTGCTTATAAAAGATTTAGAACAGTTTTTCATGTGCTTATTAATATTTTTGATTTATTTATCTGAAAATTGACTATTCGTGTCCCTTACCCATTTATCAACTGGGGAATGGCTTGATTTTTTGTACAATTGATTTAGCTCCTTAAAAATTTGAGTAATTAGACTTTTGTCAGAGGTTTTTGTTATAAAGATTTTCCCTAATTTGTTGCTTCCCTTTTAATTTTGGTTGCATGGTTTTGTTTGTACAAAAAAATTTAATTTAATGTAATCAAAATTATGTACTTTTACATTTTGTAATTTTTTTCTAACTCTTGATTGGTCTTAAAATCTTTCCTTTCCCAAAAATCTGACAAGTATGCTATTCTGTGTATACCTAATTTACTTATAGTTTCCTTCTGTATATACAAGTCATTGACCCATTCTGAGTTTACCTTGGTATAGAATGTGAGATGTTGATCTAAACCCAATCTCTCCCATACTGTTTTACAGTTTTCCTAGCAGTTTTTGTCAAATAGTGGATTTTGTCCCAAAATCTGGGACAAGCTTTGGGTTTATCATAGACTGTCTTGTCACTTACCTCAAGTCTATTCCACTGATCCTCCCTTCTGTCCCTTAGCCAACACCATATTTGTATTGGTGACAACTGCTTTATAGTTCAGTTTAAGATCTGGTACTGCTAGGCCACCTTCCTTCTCACCTTTTTTCATTATTTCCCTTGATATTCTTGATCTTTTGTTCTTGCAAATAAATTTTGTTATTGTTTTTTTCTAATTTAGCAAAAAAGTTTCTTGGTAGTTCCCATGAGCAATTAATGTTTTTCCAGTTATTTAGATTTAGTTTTTAATTGTGTGGAAAATGTTTTGTAGTTGTGTTCATATAGTTCCTGTGTTTGTTGTGGCATATAGATTCCTAAGTATTTCATATTGTCTAGGGTGATTTTAAATGGAATCTCTCTTTCTAATTCTTGCTGCTGAAATGGGTTGGAGATTTATAGAAATGCTGATGACTTACGTTGGTTTATTTCCTATCCTGTGACTTTGCTAAAGTTGTCGATTATTTTGACTAGCTTTTTGGTTGATTCTCTAGGATTCTTTAAGTAGACCATCATGTCATCTGCAAAGAGTGATAGTTTGGTCTCCTCATTGCCAATTTTAATACCTTCAATTTCTTTTTCTTCTCTAATTGCTACTGTTAGTGTTTCTAGAACAATATTAAATAATAGAGGTGATAATGGGCATCCTTTTTTTTACTCCTGATCTTATTGGGAAGGCTTCTAGTTTATCCCCATTGCAGATGATGTTTGCTGGTGGTTTTAGATATATACTGTTTATTATTTTTAGGAAAGGCCCTTCTATTCCTATGGTTTCTAGTGTATACAATAGGAATGAGTGTTGTATTTTGTCAAAGGCTTTTTCTGCATCTATTGAGATAATCATGTGATTTTTGTCAGTTTGCTTGTTAATATGGTCAATTATGTGGATGGTTTTCCTAATATTGAACCATCCTTGCATTCTTGGTATGAATCCTACCTGGTCATAGTGGATAACCCTTGTGATGACTTGCTGGAGTCTTTTTGCTAGTATCCTATTTAAGATTTTTGCATCTATATTCATTAGGGAGATTGGGCTATAGTTTTCTTTCTCTGTTTTTGACCTGCCTGGCTTTGGGATCAGTACCATATTTGTGTCATAAAAGGAATTTGGTAGAACTCCTTCTTTGCTTATTCTGTCAAATAGTTTGTATAATATTGTGATTAGTTGTTCTTTGAATGTTTGATAGAATTCACATGGGAATCCATCTGGTCCTGGGGATTTTTCCTTAGGGAGTTCTTTGATAGGTTGTTTAATTTCCTTTTCTGATATGGGGTTTTTTAGGTATTCTATTTCTTCTTCTGTTAATGTAGGCAATTTATATTTTTGTAAATATTTATCCATATTACCTAGATTGCCATGTAATTGGACAAAATAGTTTTTAGTGATTGCTTTAATTTCCTCTTCATGGGAGGTGAGGTCTCCCTTTTCATCTTTGATACCATTAATTTGGTTTCCTTCTTTCATTTTTTTAATTAGATTGACCAGTATTTTGTCTATTTTTTCCCAAAGTACCAGCTTTTAGTCTTATTCATTAATTCAATAGTTCTTTTACTTTTAATTTGATTCATTTCTCCCTTAATTTTTAGGATCTCTAATAGTTTTCATCTGGGAATTTTTCATTTGTTCACTTTCTAGTTTTTTAATTTGCATAACCAATTCACTGACCTCTGCCCTCCCTAATTTCTTAATATATGCACTTAAGGATATGAATTTCCCCCTGAGCACTGCTTTGGCTGCATCCCATAGATTTTGAAAGGATGTCTCTTCATTGTCATTTTCCTCAATGAAATTATTAATTGTTTCTATGATTTTTAACTAATTTTGGAGAATCATATTGTTTAATTTCCAATTAACTTTTGATTTGCCTCACCATGTACCCTTGCTAATTATTATTTTTATTGCATTAGGATTTGAAAAGGTTGCCTTTATTATTTCTTCTCTTTTGCACTGTTTGCCATGTTTGTATGCCCTAGTACATGGTCAATCTTTGTGAATGTACCATGTGCTGCTGAAAAGGTGTATTCCTTTTTACTCCTATTTACTTTTCTCCACATATCTATTACCTCTAGTTTTTCTTTGATTTCATTCACATCTCTTACCTCTTTCTTATTTTTTTTTTGGTTTGATTTATCTAGATCTAATAGAGGACATTTAAATTCTCCCACTAGTTTAGTTTTACTATTTATTTCCTCCTTGAACTCCACCAATTTCTCCTTTAGAAATTTGGATGCTATACCATTTGGTGCATACATGTTAAGTACTGATATTTCCTCATTAACTATATTGCCTTTTATCAGGATGTATTTACTTTCCCTATCTTTTTTAACAAGATTGATTTTTACTTTGGCTTTGTCAGATATTATGATTGTGACTCCTGCCTTCTTCTCAGTTGATGCCCAATAGATTTGGCTCCATCCTTTTACCTTTACCCCGGGTGTGTCTACTTGCCTCATGTGTGTTTCTTGTAGACAACATATGCTAAGATTTTGGTTTCTAATCCACTCTGCTATTTGATTCCATTTTATGGGTGAGTTCATCCCATTCAAATTCAGAGTGACAATTACCCCCTGTGTATTCTCCAAAATTTTGATATCCTCTTCTTGTGCTACCATTTCTTCTTTCACTATTTCCTTCTATACCAGTGCTCTGCTTTTAATCATTACCCCTAATATCCATCCTTATTTTACTTTATTTTCTCCTCCCCCCCTTCTTATTCCCCTCTTATTTTTCCTTAGGGTATTTTTAAGGTACCCCCACACACACTCCCTCCCTAGTATTGCTTCCCTCCACACCTTCCCTTTCCACCCCTTCCTTTTTATTTCCCTTTTATTTCTGTAGGGTCTATTAAATCCCCTTCCCTCTCTCTTTCCCTCCCCTTTTAAACTTGCCACCCCACTCCACACCCTTAGTTTTCCTCTCTTAACTTCCCTAGAGGGTAAGATAGAATTAGATACCCCAATGGATATAGATGTTCTTCCCTCTCAGAATTGATTCCACTGAGATTAAGGTTTGAATATTACCTATTAACACTGTAAACCTTAAAATTTCACAGACTTATGAATGTTAAAAATTTTACTCCACATTTGAGGAATCCTCCAATTCCCTACTTGAAATAATTCCCTACCAGATAGTGAGAACTCTACTTGAATGTGAAAACTCCTTGCTATGGGAGGATCTCTACCCCATCCCTACCTGGGACTGCTTTAGGGGAGAAAACTCCTTGCTATGGGAGGACCTCTATTCCACCCATACTTAAGAATGCATTAGGGCAGAAAACTCCTTGCTAAACAATGAAAGTACTTGAAAACCATACTTATAAAGGAAAGGAGTTCTTTGAGCCATGGCTGTTTTTGGAATTGATACAATGGGATGCTAGGTGCCTATAAAGGTGGGGCAACTTGTAAACTACTTAGACCTAAAAGGTGAAAACTTACTCAGAGGTTTTCTCTTAATGAAATTAGTCGACACAGAAGCGTTTTTTCTGACTTACTAAAGAGATTAATCTACTCAGCTGTGAATTCAAAATGGACTGTCTTTTGGAAAACGTCTACAGTGATTGATAGATGTAAGGACTTAGGGGAGGTGACATAGGAGAAAAACCCCTATATAAGAAAAAGCAGAATCTCTTGAGAGACAATCCTTTTGGAAGAAATCCTTTTAGAGGATCTCTGATGAGGATCGCTTGGGAAGAATATCTTGAGAGAGGGTCTGGAGAAGGGAAGCTCTTGGAGGACAATCTCTAAGGAGATCTCTCTGGAGCTCCTCTGAGGGGACTCTGTCCCTCTGGAGGCTCTGGAGAGAGGCCCTTTGGAACTCTCTCTGGTGAAGTCAGCTGAGATGGAGCTGGCCTGGTGTCATTAGAATCCTTGCCTAGGCAGACCTTGTGGTGAGTGTTAAAAGACTGACTGACTGATCCCTCTCTCTTAAGACTCAGGTCTAGGCCATGTTGGCTTAAGGCCCTTCATACTTATTTCCTTTTTCTCTCTTTCTCTCTTTTCTTTAATTCCACATTTGTATTAATTAAAATCTCTATAAAATCCAGTTGACTTGGGTATTTGAATAATTGGGAATATTTCCCTGGCGACCACCTTATATTTGATTTAAAAACCAAGACACTGTAGTGAAACATATTTTCTGCGGTCAAAATTACTCACCCTCTCTTATATCTATCACAATTTATATCTTCCCCCATTTTAACTCACTACAGTTTATGGGCTTCACTATTTTAAATCTCACAACACTCTCTTCCTCTCCTTCTTATAATAATAGTATTCTTCCCCTCCCCCTCCCATTTGCCTTTTTGTGTGATATAGATTATCCTAATTTTCTTATTCCTTCAAGTTTCTCTTGTTGCTGTCTTCTATTCCACCCCTTTTCTTTCTTTTTTGCATATCATTTTAAACCACTTAGTACCTCAATCTCTACCTATGAATAATTCTTCTAACTACTATTAATAGTGAATGTAATTTTTGAGGGTTACAAATAACATTTTTCCATATAGGAATATAAGCAATTTGGCCTTATTGAAGCCCTTAAAAAATAAGACCCTTCTCTTTCTTATTTACCTTTTCGTGTTTCTCTTGGTTTTTGTATTTTGATAACAACTTTTCTGTTTAGTTCTGTTCTTTTCTTTACAAATATTTGGAGGTCTCCTACTTTGTTGAATGCCCATACTTTCCCCTGGAAGTATATAGTCAATTTTTATGGGTAGGTAATCCTTGGTTGTAGACCCAATTCTCTAGCCTTTCTGAATATCATATTCCAAGCCTTGAGGTCTTTTAGTGTGGTGGCTGCCAGCTTCTGTGTAATCTTGATTGGTGCTCCTTGATATCTGAATTGTCTCTTTCTGGCTTCTTGTAATATTTTCTCCTTATATTGGAAGCTCTTGAATTTGGCAATTACATTCCTGGGGGTTGTGTTTTGAGGATTTAGTGTAGTGGGTGATCTATGGACTCTTTCAATGTCTATTTTGCCCTCTCATTGAAGAACATCAGGGCAGTTTTCTTGGATAATTTCTTGTAGTATGATGTCAATGTTTCTAAGTTTGTTTCCAGGTTTTCAGGTAGGCCTGATAAAGCAGGAAGGCTGGCCCACAGCCTCCCCACAAATAGGAAAGATAGCAAGATACCCTTGGGGAAGGATCACAGTCGAGGAGATGGACAAGAAGCGAGCAGACACACACGTAATATTTAACAATGGAGCTCCACAGTAAAAGCCCCGACCACTCAGTTATCAGGAGGACACGATACCACTAAGTAGTCCTTAGTAAACAATGTATGGATATAGGAGTATAGAGATTAGTTGAGAGGAGAACCTGGTCTTTTAGAGTGAATACTCTAAATCCAGACCACTCCAGCATAAGGATTGGAAAGATAATAAGAACAGATAGAGAGAGGAAGTTAAAGAGTGAGCTTAGCCAGAGGCTAAGCTCTTGGAAAGACAGAGTTAGGTGAAAGGTGATGCAGCAAAGAGGCCTGGCCTTCTGTAGAGCTCCTATTTATTACCTTTGTGATGCAAATGTGCACAATACATAGGGATGAGTGCAAGTGTATTATCATTGGTCACTTGTAAATTACGACAAGGTATAGGTGTGGTTTGTCTCAGGCCAGGTGATCACAAAGAAACCTGATTTCGTGCCTAACCTGGGGGAAGCTGGGATCAAGGGTTGGAGGCTTTACTAGCCATGCGCAAGACTGAGCATGCTCTCTTCTAAGCCACTCTGTACATTCTGTTTCCCTTGTCCATAGCTAGGTGTGGACTGCTACACCTATGATTCTCAAATTTTCTCTCTAAGATCTGTTTTCAAGGTCAACTATTCTTTCAATGAGATATTTTTTCCTTCTAATATGTTATTCTTTTGATTTTGCTTTATTAATTCTTGCTGTCTTGTGAGATCATTGGCTTCTACTTGCCCAATTCTAGTATTTAATGACTGGTTTTCAGCTATGATCTTTTGATTTTCCTTTTCAGTTTGATCTATCCTGCTTTTCATGGCTTCCAGCAGATAATTTCTGATCTTCAATTTGTTCATTATTTAATTTAATTTCTGGGCTTCAGTTTCCAAGTGGGAGATCCTATCTTTTCCATTTTTATTTTCTTTTTGAACTATTTTCCACTTTTCTTGCCAAATCATGTCCATCTTTCTCATAATCTCAGATTTGAACTATTCAAGAGCTTATGACCAATTTCCATTTTTTTTGAAGGTTTGGATGTGTCTACTTGTTTGTCGTCTTCTGATATCTCCTCTTTAGTCTGGATTTTTCTGCATAAAAATTATCAAGAGTTAATGTTCTCTTCTTGTTTGTTTGTTTTTTTGGTGGTTGTGGATTATAGTTCTTGGGAATTGTTGGCTATTGTCTTGTTCCTTCTTGGTCAGAAGTCTAAGTGAGGAATGCCGGTGATCTTTGTATTGGCCTCCCAAGAGGTTTCTGCCCTGAGGATATTTTTCAAGTCCTCAGCAGTGTCTGCTGTGGGCAGTCCTTCAAAGTCTCTTGACCTGAGCTCTGAATTCCTCAATCTCCTGGGGGCTCTTAGGGGGCAAGTCTAGCCCCTTAGAACTTAAGTTTGCCTCATAGAGGTCTGGGTATGAAGAGTAGGCAAGTCTCTGCATTGAGCACCAGAGAAGTTTTTGCCTGGAGACTATTTTTCTCTGTGGTGTCTGCTATGAGCTGCCTCTCTCTGCACAGTCTCCACGCCTTATCTCCACATTTCCTCAGCCTCCTGGGGTCCCAAGTCTCATTTCTCTTAGGGGTAAGTCTGTGTTGACCTCATCTAGCCTCCTTCTAAGAACTTAGAAGTTTGTCCTGTGCTTGCTCCGACTCTGGCACTGTAGGTGGAATAGAAGAGGGGTAATGAGTTCACTCCTTGGTGGAAGTAATTTCACCCCCTTTTAATGTGAAAATGCCCTAACTTTGCCTACCTTCTATGCTGTGCCCTACCATGGAACTCCTTCACTCTTATGACTTTGGGATTGTCCTTTTGAGGTACTGTGTCTCGTTTGGTGGAGAGAGGAGGAAGAGACCTGCTTCTTCTCTGGAACCATCTTAAACCAGAAGTCTCAGCATTCATTTATGAAGCACTTTATAAATACTATTTCATTTGACTTCACTTAATAAGTTAGTAAATTCAGTTAGATTAATAAGGCTGAGTTTGGCCAGACAGTACTAGAAAGATGTCTTCCATATGGAAGAGCATAGGATTATAAATTTAGAGCTGGAAGGGAAATTCAAGATCATTTAGTTCAATCCTATCATTTTACAGATTAGAAAACTGAGCACCAAAGAGGTTAAATGATTTTCCCAAATCATACAAATAGCAAGTGGTGTGATGTGAGGCCCTAACATGTATATCAGGTTCTTCTTGCTCTGAGCTATAGTAGTGCCCTGCCCCTACCCCTAACCCCCATTTTACCTGAAAATAAAAACAAATAAAAAATCAGCAGGCTATGGACCTGTCTATTTAAAAAAAAGTCATCCAAACTCAAGTCCTTTGACTCCAAATTCAGTAACTATTCCACTGCTTATCCTATTGTTAATTATTAGCAACTCTCATGAGTATTTCTGTTTACCCTTTTCTCTTTTGAATAACTCTTGTTGTTCAGTTGTGTCTGACTCTTTGTGACTCCATGGTCTTGTCCATGGGGTTTTCTTAACAAAGATACCAGAGTGGTTTGCTATATCCTTTTCTGACATATCCCTATTTTATAGATGATGAACTAAACTGAACAGGAATTGATTTGCCTAGCTAATAAGTGTTTGAGTCTGAATTTGAACTCAGGACTTCCTGACTCCAGCCCCAGTGTTCAGATCTATTCTCTTCACCACCTAGCTACCCTACATGATGGGCATACATTAACTCTTTACTACCTTTTTATGCCTAAATTAGCATAGGTAATTGATCAAATAACTAGGGATAGGGCACAAGACTAGTACATCTTGAAAGGAAGATGAGCAGAACCCACTGGCAATGTGGGGAAACATGGAATAGCTTGAAGATGTTAGTGACTAAAGGACAAGAGTGAAGGTTCAAAAAAGGTGGAAGAAGACCAAAACAAAAGCATTTTGAAACACTAACTCTAAAAGTATTAACACAGAGACACTTACCTCTAGCATTTATCCCCTCTCCTACTCTGCCCAGTCCTTCCGTTTTACCCACTTCTTGGAGGTACAAATCTTCCTCCTCTCTCAAAAGCCCAGTTTACACTTTATCTTCTCTATGTAGCCTTCCTAGGACAATATCTCTAGCCATTGGGGAGAGCTGAACCTGCTCTAAGTGCTTGGCAATTATTGTTTGTCCTGAACATTGTAACTTGAAGCACATAAATGGGGTACACTGCTATGTGAATGTGTGTCTTTTACCTTGTATTGTTATTTCTGATTGCTTCTCAGAGCCAAAGGAGCTCTTTTTTCTACACATCCTTCCCCAACCGAGTGCCAAGCACCAAGTGCCTGGACCTCAAGAAGATAATAGGATGATAATTTTAAGTTGGAAGGCTTAGTCTGTCACATTACAGAAAAGGAAAGTGAGACCCATAAACAAGAAGTGATTCATTCAAATTCACTTAGGGATATAACGGCCAAGATTCAAAATCCTCTGAGTCCAACTCCAGTGCTTTTGAGTCACTGCTTCATTGGTCAAGTAGAATGAATTTGTTAAATGGATATAGTCACAGAAAAGGTTCTTAAACCTCATTACTGCACTTAAACCTTCAAACTGAAACACTCATTTTTTGGTATGAAACTTGTCCGGATTTATTTTCTCTGTAATCTGATCAAGCTTTAAATATTGTCATGAAAGTAAGACCAACATCCCCAACACAGCACATTCTTTTGACAGACATTATATCATAATGTGCCTGGTTGGCTTTCAGTGTTTGACTTTTGCTTATTTTATCCCACAGAGGAATTTTTAATCTGCTAGCTAATTCTAGCCAGGAGTCTATTTTTAGAGGATACTGTTTTGCCCTGTAAATTCTACTTGCCAGATATTTCTTACATGTCATCCCCTTCTCCATACTCAAATACCCCTAGTTCAGCCCTTGTAACCTTTCACATGGACTATTTTAGTAACCTCCTAAACTGTCCCCAGTCAATCTCTCATCCTCTCCAATGTGTCATTTATGGAGCTACCACATTGATATCCCTTTAATTTTTTTAAGACTAAGTCTGTCTATCTGTCTCTCTTCCCATAAGCCATCACTCATGAACACATCCCAGTACCAATCAGTAAAGAAGCGTTGACCTGCTCATCTTTCTGATGGTGGCAGGTTGACTCCTCCTTAGGCAGCCTGGTGACCCTGCCTGCTGAGGGTTGACCTTCTAGAACTAGCCTTAGTGTTTGACTAAACAAATGTGCCATTTCTTCATGGATTTCCACCTATCGTGGGGGTCTCTGGAACGTATCTCCCTCAATAGGTGTTGGATTACTGTATAACACTCCATCTTTTACTTCCATGTCCTCTGCACCCCTAGAGTTCTCTCCCTGTCCATCTCTTTCTTTGTCCTATCCCTTCTCTCATTCAAATTCAACTCAAGTGCAACTTCTTACATAAAATGCTTCCCCTACCTCTAGAAACTACTTTGTATGAATCATGTATTCACTTACAGGCTACAAGAGAATACTACTCCCTGAGGACAATGGATGTTTGGTTTATTGGTTTTATTTATTTATTTATTGTGTCTTTGGGGTTTAGCACTGTGACTGAGGCATAGTAGGTACTTCATATATGTTCCCTGAATTTCATCAAATTGCTCATCTCTTTACCTTCATCATCACTTTTAGAGCCAAAAAGTCCCTTAAAACCACACATCAACCACAAAGGATCTTAGAAGTCATTCAGTCCAAAAGATTCATTTCCTTCCTGTGTGTGATATAGTGAAAAGAGCCCAAGAGGATTAATTCTTCATCCTTCATCAGTCACTCCAGCCTATCCCTATTCCTAAGTCTCAGTTTCCTCAACTATAAAATAATGGGAATTGGACTAAAGGGCTCTCTAAAGTCACTCTTGGCTTCAGAATGTCAACTCTGAAATTGTCTGAAGCCAAAATCCAAGGATGGGAAATGACTAGCCCAGAGTTCCTCAACTGCCTCGCATTAGACCTGGGACTGGAACTTGGGGATCTCTTACCTCCCAGCCCAGTGTTCTTTGGGAAATGTAGTCCTGTAGCCAGCCTCTCTTTACTGTTTTCATCTATTACAGTTTCTGATTTCTAAAGGTCCTTATTTCTCAGTGGGATTAGTGGAGGCTTGGACCTCAGGGAAATTCCCTCTATTATCCAGAGTTTGAGCATAAATTGGCTTCAGGTCCTTGTCTAAGTGAAAGGGACAAAAGTTGATGGACAAAGGTTTCATTAGGAATAAAAGAAAGGACTAATTTGCATCCTAAGCTCCTGCAATTATTAGGCTGTATCTTTGTTGTCTGGTGAGCCCAAGTCAACTTCAAAGTTTGCTGATTGAATAGAAGAGCCCTTCTGTAGCCATGGCAACCAATTGAGCCTCCCACAGCTGGCGAAAGATACCATGAATTGTTCATGAAAACCAAACAGCTTGAAAATAAAACATACATGTGGTGAGGACAAGATGAAAGAAAGCAGGGGGTGAAGGAGGGGGCAGGGAATCTGTCTGTTAGAGAATAAGAGCCCTCCTTCTTCCTCAGAAAAATGGGGTGGTCAGCTATCAGAGGTGTCACGCTCCAGCTTTCACACCTATCTTTGCCTTTTTGATCCATTCCTATTGTACCAAGGTTATTAACAGGATGGACTTCTCCAACTGGAAGGCCGAAGTAGCGCCCAGCATGAATACAGGCTGGGTCATCTAGTTCTATCTCCTCATTTTATAGAGAAGGAAACTGAGTCCCAACTCTTCAAAGAAATAACAAGCAGAGATAAAGAACTATTCCATTTGGAGTACAATCCTAGGCATGAATTGTCTACTTTTTCTCTGACAGAGTGTGATCTTATAGGAGAGTATATCCATCCCTATGTGGGGAAGATTATGTTCCTTACTGTAAGAGTTAAAATTTAGGGAAACTGAGGCAGGGTGGAAATTAGTTTCTCTCTGCAAGGAGTATGATATTTTTAGAGGTTTATTAAAGGTTAAGGATTAAAGAAAATTACAGAATAAGAAAGCACGTGTCTAGGCCCAGAGAGGCCTAGACACAACCTCACCTACATTATGAAAAGAGATGTATCTGCTTGCAAGCAGAAACAGGAAAGAAAAGAGAGGCCCAGAAGCCTTTCCAATCAGGTTAAATACCCCATCTTGATCTTGGCCCAGGTGAGAATTCAGTGATATTACAAAGAATTCTGGGGAAGTGGAACAAGGACTTCTGGGGATTGAAGTCCTGGATTCAAGTCTCCATTTTTCCATTACTATATTCTTTCTTATTTTGTTTTAATTAAATGCCTTTCACTTTAAATTAATGTTATCCTCTAGTGTATTTAGGGTTAGAGTTAGTGTATTATAATAAAAAGGAAACATCATGGGATGGGCCTTAATAGAAGAGACAAATGGCATAATTCATCAAAGTGCTTTGTGGCAACTATGCCTTCGAATCCAATGTTACACCTGGAGAAAATCATGTGGATTAAATCTTAGGTTTCCCATAGTGATAGCAGATCAGAGTAGACAACACCCTTGAGAGGGTTGAAGATAGAGTGAGGGTCTGATGAGCCTTGAACTGCTGCATTCCTATTGTGGGAAGTTCAAAGCCACATTGAAAGAGTCCAATGTCACTCCCAAGTAGGCACAAAGGAGATAAACTCAGATGTTAACAAAGTCCAGGGCAGCCAAAATTCAAACCCAAACCATTGCAAAGTCATTGACCACTAGTTCCAGAGTCAACAATACCAGAGCCAAGCTCTTGGTATAGAGGGAATATTTCTGGGGTCAGGGAAACGAATAACATGCTTGGACTTCAGGCGTGTGGTAGCTGCTTCTTCTAGATCAGGAGTTCTTGACATGAAGGCTTATTTTTATTTATTTTATTCATAATTTTAAAGATATTTCAGTACCTGTATTTCAATATAATTGGTTTCCTTTATAACCCTAGGCATTTTACTTTATACATTTAAAAATACTATTCTGTGAAGAGGTGCATAGCATTCACCAACTGGCTGAAAGGGTTCATGACATAAAAAAGGTTAGGAAATCCTATTCTAGACTGTTAGGCTTCAAGTTAGCTTTATCTTTGGGGGAATAAAGGAATGGAATAAGTATTTATTAACTACCTATGATGTGGCAGGAACTGTGCTATGCTATCTCATTTAATTCCTTACAATTTGGGGAGTTATGATCTCCATTTTAGACTTGAGGAAACTGAGGCGACCAGGGATTAAGTGAATTGCTCAGGATAACATAGTATGTATCTGAGGCTGAATTTGAACTGAGTCTTCCTGATTCCAGACCCAGAATTCTATCTAATGCTCTACATTACTATTTACCCATCCCAGTGAACTTCTTTACTTCAGTGTACATATCCCCCAAAATGTAGACCTGCCAGAGGAGCTAGTATTGTCTCTTGACAAAGGCAAATGAACCCATTTACCAAATTAGGTAAAAAGATACTTGCTTGGGGCTTATTCTGAGTCCTGAAAACTTCAGCTGATAACTAGCTGGGAGCTACTGGCTTGATCTGGTGTCTCTGGCTTGTTGTTCAGTTATTTCTGTTGTGTCCTATTCATCCTGACCCCATTTGAGATTTTCTCAGCAAAGATATTGGAGTGGTTTCCCATTTCCTTTTCCAGATTATTTTATAGATGAGGAACCTGAGGTCAACAGGATTAAGTGACTTGACCAGGGTCACACAGCTAGTAAGACTCTGAGGCCAGATTTGAACACAAGAAGATGAGTCTTCCTGACTCCTGGTCCAGCATTCTATGCACTGTACCACCTGGCTGTGAGAGGTGTCCCTGGGAATCCTCACTCTATCAATCTTGCCTTGACATTGCATCCTTATTCTGAACCTACCTCTTCTCCCCACTCTCACACAGCCACCCTTTTGGTTTTCTAGCTATAATGAATTACTACCCATCTTCAAGGGTGGTATGAGGGAAGTGCTTTGTATACTTAAATCTCTAAATGTGAGTTGTTGCAATTGCTGTTCTGGAAGATACATTCCTTTGAAAGATAATATCTAATAATATCTTGCTCATTCTGAAGATACCCTGTTATAAAGACATAGGTTTCTTGTAAGTGTTGTAAACAGGCTAAGAGAAAAAAAAATATTGAACTTTGACTAGAAAGCCCAATGGGAAGTTTTTCACCAAGTACCTATACATCTGGGGCCATCACCAGTTTTCCCCACTTTTGTCTTGCCACTGAACTTGGATGACTCTGGAAGAGGGTGAAGCTAACTCCAGTTCAGCAAATCAAGACATCACCTCATGGTGCCATTTGACCTCTTTGAAAATGAAGAGCAAACAACAACAGCCCTTCCCTCCCCATGCCTCCAGATAGTTCTTGGATCCCATCGACATTCAGCTCAACAGGGAAATGAACTTTTTAAATTACTAATACTGTCTCCAGGTATGGGCTAGTGTAAACCTAATCAATCAAAATGTTCGAGCAGATCCTGTATGATCGATCATCTGTCCAGGAAGCTGGAGAGATTTCTTTCACAGAGGAGGAGGTTGGCAGAGAAGTAATGTTGGGTATTGGAAAGAGCACTGGGTTTGGAATTAATTAAGGCTTGTCTTCTATTTCCTCCTCTAATCTTTATTCATTATGAGATCTTGGGCATATCACATGAACTCTCTGAGTTTTATTTCATTCATCTTTAGAATGGGAATAATAATCTTGGTAGTACTCACTACAAAGTATGTTATGAGACCTAAATGAGAAACAAGAAAGGTGTGAATGAGAATCTGTCCCCTCAGTCTTGTATTAATGTATTTTAACAACTTCTTAGAACTAATAGCACACTTCCACGGTCCAGATTGGTTGGCTTAGGTGAATGTCACAGAAGAAGATTCAGAACTCTGGAATACTGGGATACAATGATTGAGAGAGAAAAGAGAAGGGAGGGAATAGATGATAAATAATTATATCTACATTCCAGGTCCCTCTTCCCAGGACTGAATAAGTGGAAATTCCCCTGTACTTGTGAGCTGGTGGCCAAAGCATCATTATTGCCTTGCCCAGGGGAGTTTGTGGGGTGGCAGAGTATATGATTTGATCCTTGATTTCTTTCCCTCAAAGAACCTCAGGGAGCTAGGGGAAAGCTCAATGGAGAGTACCTCTAGGGACTGGAGATTGAGATGAGTTTCTGCTACTTGGGCTGCTGTTGCTGGTATTACTGGTATTACCATTATTTCCCTAGTTGTTGTGCTTATGATTATAATGTGAGGTCTAAGCACTTTGTTAGCATAGGTGGACCTGAGGAGAGTTTCTATTGTGATGACAACAAAAGAAAACACAGCCTAGAGGTCCTAAGAGAAACAGGTCCCTTTGGCCCCCTGCGACTGCACAGCACTCCTATTACAGAGTAATAGAAGCAGAATGCTTTGTTAAACCTTTAAGCGCTTTATAAATGTCAATCTCCATTTTTGCCAGATGACACCTGATCTTCCCTCCTGCTCTGTGATTCTCTTCTGCCTGAGGTTTACAGTAAATTCACTTCTCAGCAGGCCCTTCTACTTTTTTCTCAAGGCAGCTGAACTAGCACAATCTGGTGCCATTTATCTAAGCATTTCTGAAAAATCTATGTGTGTTTGTGCACGTGTGCACAGAACTAAAACAAAGGCATAATATTAGCATGGCATCTCCTAATTTCCCGGGGTTTCTTTAATTATTTTGTGGCTCAGCCTTAATGGCATTTTAATGTGTGTATGTAGAATAGGGCTGGGGAGGGAAGGAAGCAGTATTGAATGGAAATATATTTGTATTCTTTCACAGTACAAGATGAACTTGGCAAACACAGAACAAGACAGATTTTGGAAAGGCCTCCCCTCTGGGCTGTGTTTCCTCCATCTATTTTATAGCTCTCAACAGAGTTACATTGATTGGTGATTTGGAGCTGATGGAAGATGCTTCTATTTCCCTTGATGCTCCAATTCATTTATAAACCACTGTCTGATGTTGAACCTGGCACACTGCTGGGCATTGTCAATAAATATCCCAACAAGTGGAGGAGTGTCTGTTCTAGGAGAGGGCTCATTCAGCTACTTCAGAAGTCAAACCCTGGGTCTTTGCCATTTACAGTTTAGTTTTCCCAAGTTAGATTAGCAAAGTCTCCCTGAAATTCTGAGGAGCTAACAGATTTGGGAGTAGTAGCAGAAAGATTAAGCACAAATTAGACTTCTCCTAAAATGAAATGGGTCCTCTTAAAAAATAGTTCTCCATCACAAGGAGGCATCAAACAGATCAGTGATCTAGTCAGTCAATGGTATAAAAGGAATTCATATTTCAGGTAGTGTTCATATTTGATCAGGGGTTATTTTTTTCAATATTTTACTTTTCTCCCAATTGCATGTAAAAACAATTTTAACATCCTTTTTTAAAAAAAATTAAGTTCCAAATTCTCTCACCCTCTCTTTCCTCCCCTTTCCCTAAGACAATAAGAAATATGATATAGATTTTACATGGGGTCTTTGAACCCCAGGTTAAGAATCCCTGTTCTGGATAATTTCTAAGATTTTTGATTCTGTGCCTCTCTACTGTGCAAGGCTATGAAGGATACAGAAATGGTCCCTTCTTGCCCTTAAGGAACTCGTAACCTAGCAGAAGTGAGCATCCTGATTTCATTTTTTGTCTTTCTTGTGAATACAAGAATTCCCAGTAGCTAGCAGAGTGCCTAACACATGGAAGGCATATATTGAATGCTTGTGGAATTAAATTGGAGAGGTATTACATACAGGAAGAACCCTGGCTCCCCATTAGAGGATAGGGATGATAAAAATTCATAGGAGGCAGAGGTCAACCCAGGAAAGAATAAAGAAGTTTTTGTGGAGGAGGGAACTTATGAACTTGGTCATCAGAGATAAGTAGGATTTCAACAGATATGTATCAGTGAGGAGACCTTTCAAGAGAGGCTACTGTGTCTTTCATGGACAGGAAAAGTCCTACCATCTTATGACTTTTGGCAAATCAATGCATTAGACCTCAGTTTCCTCATCTATAAAATGACAGGGCTGGACAAGATGATTTTTAAGATCTCATAGAGCTCTGACATTTGGGTCATCTTAGGAGGGAGCGTGTTACACAGAAAGAATAATGAATTTGGAGCCAGAGGCCTGGGGTTTAAATTCAAGTTCAAACACTTATTAGCTCTATGACTGGAGCAAATCACTTCACAGCTCTCAACCACAGTTTTTCCTCATCTGCAAAATGAGGGGGTTGAATTAAACAACTTTAAATTTAATAAATTTTATCAAGCTTTGTGAATGAAGTCAGTATAATGATCTTTTCTGAAGAGCACAGAAAAAAAAAAACAACTAAGATTGAAAGCTGACTGGATATGTCTCATTGACAGGATTAGATCCTTTGATCTATAAAGCAATCTTCTCGTTTGGCCCAATAATCAATTAAAACATCAACTACTATTTTTTATACAATGAAATTGAAAGCAAGAAGATCTAGATTCCATTGCCTCCTGTTAAAAGGCAGAAAGATGGCTCAGTGGATAGAACTGTACCCTAAAGTCAGGAAGACTTGAGTTCAAATCTAGCCTTAGACAGTTACTAGCTCAGACAGACTTTGGACAAGTCCCTTAACCTCAGTAAATCTCAATTTCCTCATCTATAAAATGAGGGGTTGGACTCACTTTAGAAGGGATTCACCTTTAAATCTATGATCCTGTGTCAGAAAAATAATGATAGTAATTCATATTGAAATACCCTTTGACAATAAAATCAACAGCCCAGAACTAGAAGGGTACTTTAGAGATTACCTGGTCCAAAGATTCCATTTTATAGATGGGAAAATTGAGGTTCAAAGAGGTCAGGCAACTTCCCCAGAGTTACATAGCTAGTTGGTGGCAGACGAGGGATCTCCACATCTCCCAACTCTCAACACTGAGTTCCATCCACTCCTCACATTGCAAATAATTTTAAAAGTGCAGTCAGGCAGTTGACAATATCTCAAAAGGAGAATTATCATTGCCATGTAAATAAGACCTGTATACAATGGCCTTTGAAGATGAAAGCAAGTAAATGAGTCAAATTCTTGGGACTAAGTAGAAAGGGAACTTTTCCTCAGGATTTGGACTTAAAAGATTTAGAGTTTAAAAGAATCTTAGCGCTCATCTAGCCCATTCCTATTATTTCACAGATCCAGAGAAATTAAGTGATTTCACCAAGGTCACATAATTTGAATCAGTCAGGATTTGATTACAGGACCTCTGACTCTCCATCTCTGATGGAGAAAACATCTCCCCTCATCAGGAGGATTTTTCCAGGTTCATTTCCCTCCAGCAGCTTCAGTGACTCTGGGCTCCATCTCCCTCCCTCCCTCCTTCCCACCTGTACACAGATGCTCAGCACTGCCATGCATCCCTCTGGAGGATTGGGTGGGTAGTTGGGTGGATGGGTTGAGGGGAGCAGAATCCACATTTGTTGCCAGGTAGCATCTGGATGCTTGCAAACAGCAGTGATGGAGGTCAGCATTGGAGCCCCCTATTTCTACAAAATAATACAGAAAGTCAAAAGTCTTTGTCAACGGTGATTTTCCCTTTTTTGGCTGTGGATGAATTTCAATGGAAAGGCTAGAGGCTCTTTTGAAGGCTCAGCCAGCACCATCTGGTGGTAGCTATGATTTCAGGTCTGGAAGGTCCAGCTCTGCCATCTAGTGACTCTTTTGGAGTACATCAGTTGTGTTTGCTTTGACTCTGAGAGCAGGAGCCAGATCTTTTGTGATAAAGAGAAAAGAGCCTTATTCTTCAATACCTATAGTGGGGCATTTCCCCATTATCAACCCAAGAGCAACTCAGGTCCTCCCCTGAAAATCTCGCGTCTCCCGCCTCCTCAAGGCACCCAGACCTGATATCTATTCAGGGCTTTATTCGAAGCCAAGTTAATGGTAACTGCCCACAGACCACAGTGAGGTGATGTGAAGCAAAAGGAAATTCTGTCTCATTGTAGGACAATTCCATTTTCCTCTTCTTCCTAAACTGGCCAATAATCTCTTCTTATTCAACACTCCAGGTCTAACAAAGGCAAATATGTGTGGCCTAATAGCTTGTCAGATCTAGAAATACTTTGGAAATTCTCTAATAAATAACTCATTTTCCTCTTGAATATTCAAATGGATCCAGAAGCTCATTGATTTGGGCATTCTCTGTGCCCAAACAGAATTAAAATTGATGCCTGGCCAACCTAGGCATTTCTTTCTATATTCTCCAAGAAGTTTGCCACATAACGCCTGCCCAAATTGATGGAGGCTTTCCTCACTTTCTCCTAACATCACAAGGGCATCATGGAGCACTCTGGTTGATCACCTATTATCGCTTCCTCTAGCCATGTCATTTGTCCATCTTTCCTTTATGTCATACAATTCTTTGCAGGTACTCTTTCATCATGATCTTATTTGGAGTTCCTAATTGGTTATATGTTGTCTTCTCGCTCCTATCATATGCATTTCCATTGCCCCTCTATATGTTGCTCATCTTTAATTTTTCCAGACAGGCTTGTTCTAGGTCTGGCTGCTCTAACAATGGTATAATGTTTATATTGAAAAAAAATGGATCTTTCCTGTCATTAGATATTCAGGGTTAGGGTAAGAAATGTTGGTTAAAGTGCTTTGCAATTTCTTGAAAGCTTTCAGTAGGCTTATTTCCACTTTTTCAACACTGGGATCCAGTTAATTGTCCATTCATATTGTTTAGCTCACATATACCTATTGTTAGACAAACTCTATAGGGCCTGAATGTAGATATATGCTGAAATCTGGGCAATAGACCTTTCAAAATATGTGCCTCCACAATTTTATCACCTCATGTACTGATCACCACTAGATATATTTGATTTTGTCTGGTTGTTTTTCCTATTATTGTTGTCTTTACTACCATTTTTAACCACCTCTATTAAGCACCTGAGAGATTATGAAGTTAGGGTCCAAAGGATAACTGTTATTCTTGATTGAGAAGAATTTGTTGAAATAGATTTTGTATTTTTTGTTGTACTAGATTTGCATTTTTTTCCTACTAGTAGTCTTACTTATTTTTATCTTTGAATGACTTTGGATTATTCGATATTCTTAATCTGATATCCTGCCAAGTCTTCTTTAGGCTGGTTTTGCCTCCCATTTATCTCTCTCTGCTTTATGATACAATACTGCTTACAGTTGTTTATTATTTATATTCTAAGATGATGTTTTCTTTGGCAACTATATTTCTCCTCTTAATGAGCAAGACAACTATTTACTGATTAAGGTACTTTCCAGGCTCCTTGTGATCTCTTTATTATATTAACCAATTTACTTTGGCTTAACTTTTGGATGAAATTATTATAATATTGATTTAACTCCTGTTGTCCAGTTCCCATTTTAAAATTTCTAGTAGCTTGATCAAATAATTCAAGATTAAATCTTTTTAATTGTGTCATATATTTTCCTCACTACTTTAGCTACTACTATTATTTATTATGAGTTCTAATCTTAGCTCTGACAAGTTGAGGATCTGACTGTGAGCAGACAGCTAGCTGACTAATAATATGACTTTCCCTATCTGTTTAAATATAATTTTTTCTTTACTTGGTATTTGTCATATCCAGCACCTTCTAATTCTTTTTTTAAGAAAGTGTTCTTTATACAGAGGGTAGGAGTCTTCTGTATTATCTATGTATTTAACTTCTCTAATTTCTTTCTCCTGACTCATGGTTTCTCATATATTTCTCTCTAACCTTAGTCTTCCATACCTTTACACTGAAGTCAAGAAAGTCTATTAATTTGATTTGGAGGGTCTTACCAAGTTCTTTCTTTCATTATCCTTAGCAATTTGTATGAACTGCAAACATTTTACTGCAGATCTTATTGACAATTATTAGTTTTGTAATCCATGATGACCAAATGTCCTGTGTCATAAAATTTCTTGTAGCTGTTAATTTAGGAGTTTATGAGAAAGTCTATTCCATCAACTCTTTTCTTTGCCTCTTCTGTGAGCTACTATTCCCTCTTTCTTTTGGTTTCAGATATGGCAAGAATGTCAAGATTAATATACTTCAGTTCTTCCAGCAATATCCCCACTAGTCATTATACAAGGAGTTCACCTTTTAAATAGTCAACCAGTCAAACTCAATTTTGTTGATGGTCTTCTAGCTATGTAATCTTTAGTACCCCTTTCGCTGAAAAAGAAAGGAAATGTATAGGATTCAAGACCATTAACTTAAAAAAATTATTCTTGGTTTTATGGTTTGCTATGGATAAAAAAAAATTATTTCCAGGTGGTTAGCCTATTGATAATGTGCCTATACATGGTTAGCCTATTCCTCAGAAAACAGAATACCCCGTACTCAAAGCCTTTCTAGTATGATAGAATCTGTCAGAACTTGTATTCCATTAGCATAATTTGTGAAAAATCCCCCTTTTTAAGGAAAAGGAAGGTAAGGGGATAAGATAAGTGAGGAAATATTAAAAGGTATTGTATTAAGAAATAGAGTAAGGCAAGGAGATGAGATAGGGAATATTAGTGGAAGTTCATAAGATGAAATAAGTGAGTAAGAGAAGAAATAATGGAGGGACTCTTAGAAGAGTATATAGATCAAAAACAAGGAGGGCAAAGGTAGGAGACAAGGAAAGGAATCTGAGAAGGGTAGGCTGATTTATAACTAAGTGAATAGGAGAAGAAAATAACAAAGGAATGCTTAGAAAGGGTGAGATATAGAGAGGGAGTGATTAGAAGAAAATTAGACTTCTGAGAAAGAATAAGACAAAAAGAAAGGCAGAGAAGAAAAAACAGTGAAAAAAGTAAAATGGAGGAAAATAAACAACTAATAATTATAACTCTGAATGTGAATGGGTTGAATTCACCAATAAAATTAAAATGGATAGTAGAATGGATCAAAATCCCAAACCCAACAATATATTGCTTACTGAAAACATATTTTAAAATGAAAGACACATATAGGGTTAAACAAAACAGAGTTGAGGTAAAATATATTATTTTTTGGCTGACAAAAAAGCAGATGTATCAATAATGATCTCAGACAAAATTAAAGCTAAGATAGATCTAAGTAAAAGAGATAAATATGGAACATTGTGTTAAAAGGTACCATAGATAGTGAAACATTATCAATACTAAATCTATATGCACTAAATGTTAAAGCATTCAGTTTTTTAAAGGAAAAGCTAAAAGAGTTACAGGTGGAAATAGGTAACAAAAATATAATAAGGGGGAATTTAGACCTGGTCTCAGAACTAAATAAATCTAACAAAAAAAAAAATACGAAAGAAGTCAAAGAGATAAATAAAATATTTGATGAGGTAGATATGATAGATATCTGGAGAGAATAGAAACAAATATATCCCTACTCCAGAAATATGTGGCACCTATAAAAAACTGATTATATATTAAGACACAAAAAATTTAGTTAAATGAAGAAATATTAAATAATATTAACTATATTTTCCAATCATAACACAACAAATATTATGTTTAATAAGGGACTAATTGGAGGTTAAATAACTTAATATTAAATGATGAGTAGGATAAAAAATAAGTCATAGGAACAAGAAGTAATTTTATTAAAGGAAAGGATAATGAAATATGAAACAACATACCAAAATCTATTGGATAGGGCAAAAACAGTAGAGGAAAACATATTTCTAAATGCTTATCTCAGTAAAATAGAGAAAGAACAGAACAATGATTGGATATACAAATTTTACTTTTTAAACTAATCTACTGGGGCAGAGTCAAGATGGCGGCTTAGAAGCAGCAAAAGTTCAGACCTCTGAAAACCCTTCCTTACTGATCACAAACTGAATGACCCTAGGGGACTAAAATTCAAACTTAACAACAGGACAGAGGCAGGGAACCCTCCTTCTGGACTCAAATCAAAAGGTACACCCCCCAAAAGCTGGAATCTGAGAACACTCAGGTATAAGGGGTAGGCAGAAGGAAGGTCCCAAGACCCCTTCCCCCCCAAACCAGAGCACTGAGCCCCCAGCGGAAGCAGGAACCTCTGGGCAGGCAAAGGTGCTTGACAGGAGGGTGTACCTTGAGAGCAACATGGGCCAGGCTCAGAGCATCCAACACAGGCAGCAGGGTAGCAGCCAGAGAGAGACCAAAGAGCCTTCAGCCCCGTGGCTGGGTCCTTCCATCTGGCTTCAGTCTCACCAGAGGTTTTTCCCTCTGGACACATCCAGAACAACCCAGTTGAACCTAATCCCATCAGGAGTCCTAAGAGCTCAGGGAGGCCAGGACCCCTCCCCCACACCCCCAGAGTGCAGGCCTCCCACAAGGACAGGAACCACTGGGCTGGCAAAGGCAGTGGTGTACCTTGTGGACAGTGTTGTGCCAGGCTCAGAGTGTGGAATGCAGGCAGTGGAGAAGCAGCTGGAGAGAACCAGAGAGAGCCTAGGTGGTTCCAGCCTTCCAGGAGTCTTAGGCCTCAGAGAACATACAACCCAACCCAGTTGAACTTAATCCGATCAAAAGCCTCCAGAGGACAGGGAAGCTAACATTCCTACCCCAGAGACTATACCAAGATATCTGACAAAGCTCCAAGAGGGGAGACTGACAGCCCCAAAACAAAAAAAAAAATGAGAGGAGCAAGAGCACAGACAAATACAGGAGCAAAGAAGGGGTAAACACAAGAAAGCAACAGAAAAAGAAGAAAGAAATTACAATAGACAGCTTCTGTACAGGTAATAAGCAAAGAGGGAACAAAACAGAGGGGGAGGGATCAGCAAAGGAAAAATCAGAAATCCAAGTGAATTGGATACAGGCTTTGGAAGAACTCAAAATGCAATTCAAAACACAATTAAGAGAGGCTGAAGACAATTGAGAGAAGAACATAAAAACTAAGATAAATCATCTGGAAACAGAAAAAAGTGTTTTGAAAGCCAAAATCAACCAGCTGGAAAATGAGGCAGAGGAGATGAAAGATGAGGTGAAGAAGATGAAAGATGAGAAAAAGGAGATGAAAGACGAGGTAAAGAGGATGAAAATTCACCTCCAAAGGAAAACAGACCAGAAGGAAAAGAATGACCAAAAAAAGACAGGGATGAAATCTAGTCTTTAAGAACCAGAAAACAACGACTAGAATTAAGTGACCTCACAAGGCAGCAGGACACTATAAAACAAAACCAAAAGAATGAAAAAATTGAGGAAAATATGAAGCATCTCATTCACAAAACAGAGGATTTAGAAAATTGTTCAAGGAGAGACAATTTAAGAATCATTGGTCTACCAGAAGACCACAACAAAAGAAAAATCCTGGACATCACTCTACAGGAAATTATTCAAGAAAACTGTCCCAATATCCTAGAACAAGAGGGGAAAGTGGAGATTGAAAGAATACACAGATCACCTCCTGTACTTAATCCCCAACTGACAACACCAAGGAATGTTATAGCCAAATTCAAGAACTATCAGACCAAAGAAAAGATATTACAAGCTGCCAAGAAGAAGCCATTCAGATACCATGGAACCGCAGTGAGGATAACACAGGATCTGGCTGCATCCACACTGAAAAACCGAAAGGCATGGAATATAATATTCTGGAAAGCAAGGGAACTAGGTATACAACCAAGAATCAACTACCCATCCAAACTGACTATATTCTTACAGGGGAAAGTATGGTCATTCAACAAAATAGAAGAATTCCAAGCATTCATAAAGAAAAGACCAGATCTGAACAGAAAATTTGATGTCCAAGCACAGAACTCAAGAGAATCATCAAAAGGTAATTAAAAAAAGGGAAAAAAGAAAAAAATGTTTAAGAGACTCAATAAGTTAAAATGATATGTATCCCTATAAGAAAAGAGGTCATTGGAAACTCTTAAAAACTGTTGTTATTACCTGGGCAGCAAAAAGAAGTACACTTAGAGGGAACATTGACAAACTGTATAGGATAAAAGGACAAGACATAAATGGGTATATAGATATATACATGCAAAAATACATACACATGAGTATGCATATATATATATACATAACCTTAGGAGGTAGGTGCTATTATTAACACTAATTTACAGCAGAGAAAACTGAGGAAGATAGCAAGTAAGTTACTTTGCCTAAGGATACAGTAAGTATCTAAGGCAGAATTTGAACTCAAGTCTTTCTGACTCCAGGTTTGTGGATTTGGAGTGACTGCCACTTTCTTCTTTTGCACCTTCCTCTAAAGGACATAGAAGGTCCCAAACCCACCCTCCTCAACAAGGAAAATGTGGAAAGAGACAGAAAGGAGGAGGGAAGGGGAGGGAGAGTGAGAGAGAAAAAGAGAGACAGAGACAGAGAGAGATTTGCTACTTATATGCAAATTGAGCTCCAGAGCTAAACTTCCACTGCCCACAGTTTTCCTTAAAGAAGCCACATGCCATCAGTGCCAGTCAAAAGCTTTGGAGACACTAGCTGAATCATTGCACCCATTTAGAAAACGTGGCCTCTGGGCAGGCCTATGAATGCAAATTGTTCAGTCACAAAGCTGGGGCTCCTAAACTCATTGCCCAAGCCAGCCAACTGGAAGGCAGGAATAGGAAGGTAGCAGCTCTGTGTTAACAGCCACCTGATTGCCACTGCAGCTAGGATCATACCAAACTCTTCATTTCTAGCACTACCGGAAAGCAGGGATGATAATGCAGAAAGAGGCCTGGACTTTAGCATGCATCAAGCATGACATTATTTGAAAAAAAAAATATTGACCAGTTAATGTGAAAACTAAATCTATACAAGTTAATTATTACCAGCAAAAAACCCAGTAGACCGCTGATCGCTGTTCAGTTTCTTTCCAGATTTTGAACTGAGTTTAAATAATGTGTAACTGCTGAAAGAGTCATGTGAAAAAAAAAAGATGACATACTAGAAGAGGGGGGAGAGACATCACTAAACATTTCTAAGCTTAAGAATCAACTTTTTTAAAACATTTCTTCCAAGACAATATAATTTAAAATTTATTTGGGTCACTATATTATTTGCTTATCTATTCCACACTACCTGTGTTCATTAAATCATAAAAAAATATTATTTTCAAAAATGACCTTTATTCCTTTCATTTTTACGGTGCTTTCACATGCAATCTAATCATTGTTATGGCAAACCCTTCCAGTGGGGTACAGAGACTATATTTTTTCTATTTTATTTATAAGCTGAAAAACAAAATAGATGTAATTTTCAGGATAACATTACTAGGCTACATCACTAATACTACTAGGATCAGGGGTCCTAGCTAGGGGTCCTAGGGGAACTAGCAAGCTAGTTCAATCCCCTAATTTGATGAGGAAACTGAGGTCCAGAGACTTTAAGTGACTTGCCCAGGGCCATGCAGGAAGATGCATCAAAGGCAAGATTTGTACCTGTATGACAGATTTGGGGCTAGAACCCAGATCTCCTATTTCTTTGTTCAACATATATATATATATACATATACATACATATGTATGTATATGTATATGTATATGAATATGTATGTGTGTGTATACACACACACACACACACATTTATTTATTTATTATATCACTGGACATAAGCACCAAGGGGTTAAGAGTCCAAAACAGAAGAAATAACTTGAACCAGAGGGCCTAGTCTAAAGATTAAGCCATCTTACCAGTTATTCATTCTGTAGTTTGGTTAGGAAGCTGTTCTGGCTTTTTCTTTTTTTTTTTTTGAGCTATCAGAAGAGGAATAATCCTCTTTATGTGGAAATCAGTTACTTTCTATCCAGTCTTTGGATCAGTCCAGGCTAAAATTATAGAAGATTGTTCTCCCAACTTCCTACTTAATCTCTTGGACAACCTATATACAAAGGCCACTCTGGTACAGCTCTGACCAAATTAGCTTCCTACTTGAAGCAAAACATAATTAGAATGTATATAAAGAAGCATCTGATATTAACAGAACTCTAACTAATTCTAAAAGGCACAGAGACCTATACAGGCAGCGAAGTACTCTTAAGGCTAAGAAAGGTTTTTAATTGGAGATGGAGGGAAGGAAAACTGTCTACAGATGTCTAATTAATGGGAGGAAACTAAGCAGCAGATTGACAAAAAAAAATCATTTCGATAAAACAGCATGCCAAGCAACAAGAGTATGGTATTAATAGGATCTCAAATTTGGGAGGGACCCCATTCATTTAGGCTAGGAGCTGTACAGACCAAATCATTTTTTAAGATCTTCCACTACATTTTCTTCACCTTTAAATGTCTTACAGGAAACTTGATGTAATTTTTTTAAACCCTTACTTTCTGTCTTAGAAGCAATATTATGTATTGGTTCCAAGGCAGAAGAGTGGTAAAGGCTAGGCAATAGGGGTTAAGTGACTTGCCCAGGGTCACACAGCTACAAAGTGTTTGAGGCCACATTTCAACCTAGGACCTCTCGTCTCTAGGTCTAGCTCTCAATCCACTAAGCCACCCAGCTGCCCCTTGATTTAATTTTTTAAAAGCAGTAACTCTGGATCTTTTTAGTGTTTTTCAAAACTCTCCATCTCTACTGATGAAAAGCAACTGCTTGACTACAGGGGTTGAGGGGATATGACTGAGGAGAGACTCTAAATGAACACCCTATTGCAAATACCAACAACATGGAAATGGGTTCAAATTAAGGACACATTTGATACCCGGTGGAATTGTGTGTTGGCTATGGGAGGGGTGGGAGGAAAAGAAAATGATCTTTGTTTCCAACGAATAATGTTTGAAAATGACCAAATAAATTTTTCAAAAAATTGATTAAAAAAAAAGAAATGAGGAACAGGACGATTTCATAAAAAGCTGGAAATGCCTACATAAACTGATGCAGAGTGAAATGAGCAGAACCAAGAGAACATTATACACTGAAAGTACAACATTGTGGAACTATCCAATTAATGAACTTTACTACTAGTGGTAATGCAATAATCTAGGACACTCCTGAAGGACTTACACAAAAGAATGCTATCCACATTGAGAGAAAGAACTATGGGAGTAGAAATGCAAAAGAAAAACATGACATCACTCATCACTTGGATATATAGATATACGATTTGGGGTTTTGGCTTTAAAAGATTGCTGTATAGTAAAAATGAATAATATGGAAATGGGTATCAAGTGATAAATTTTTACAACCCAGTGGAATTGCTTGTGGGCTCTGGGAGGGGGAAGGGAAGAAGAGAAAGAAAGAAAATAAATCATGTAAAAATGGAAAAACATTTAAACAAATAAATTTTAAAAAATTTAAAACTCTTACCCACTGTCTTAGAATTGATTCTAAGTATGAGTTCCAACCAAGGCAGCAGAGCAGTAAAGGCTAGGCAATTGGTTCAACACACACACAAAACCCATTAGCTTCTCTGGCCACTATCCTTTGAAGGACAGAAGATAGTTCTTAGCTTCCATACCTTGGGGAGTCTAGCATTTTAAGTTAAATATTCTTCACCATCACCAGAACCAAACTTGAACCATTTCCAGATTGATAAGAGACCGGTCAGGGCCCATCCTCTGAATGGAATGAAAAATTAGTCGATGGATTTTGAGAATTATTGCAGAAAAAAATCATCACTCTGAGATGGTTTTCTCTGAACTTTCCTAGACAGGTCCTTAAACGAATGAAAAAGAAACAAGTATAGAATTAGATCAAGAGACTCTGATCAATGTTAAGCCTGAAGGTTCAATGGATTAAGATTCAGGACTAGAAATGGTGTTCTGGGGTCAAATGTTATCTCAGACACTTCCAACCTTCGTAACCCTGAGTAAATCACCTAATCTCCCCTGCCTAGCCCTTACCATTCTTCTGCCATGGAACCAATAAGCAGTGTTGATTCTAAGATGGAAAGAAAGGGTTTTAATAAAAAAAAAAATTGGCAACTCTCTTTCAGATGGTCAAGGTATTCTATGACACGAAGAAATTTATCTGACTCCTTCATACTAAATGCTAGTTATAGAACAAAAGATCATTACAAATAAAGAAGTTACACAAATCAGAATATACCAGAAAATAAACAGATTGAACAAGTTCTCTCCCTCTGGAAAAGGGATATCTCAGCTCAACCAAGAAAGAGATTCAGATGTCACCTAAGCAGAAAGTTCCTGAAGATTTTATGGAGGTAAGCTGGAAACCAGGTGTTTATTAAGGATCCAGCTTCCCAAACATCTTCAAGAGTGTTTTTTCTCTTGTTTCTTCTTGGAATAGGTCCTAACGTGAATCTAAAACCATGTAAGCTTTTTTCTTGAAGAAGGAGAAATTAGCAATATCTTCTCTTTCTAAAGCCTATACCCTTTATGGAGCCATACATTGCTGCATCAGTATTCTCTGCACCTTCCAGGAGAGTCTCATGCAAAATGCTCCAGCCTTGGGTGGAAACCTAGGTTACATAACACTCTGCAGTCATGGTAAGAAAAGTCTAATGCCCTAACTAGCTGTGCAATATTTACTGCTCTGGCATCTGTTTCCTAATCTCTAAAAGGAATGGGTTAGACTAAATGAATTCAAAAGTTCATCTCTTTATCACAAGGATATTTATTGTCATTTTCAAAAAAACAAAAAACTATGGGATCAGCCAGGTTATTCAGTAGAGAGCACCAGACCTAGACTTAAAAAGATTTGGGTTTGAATATGGCCCCAGGCACTTCCTAGCTGTGTGACCCTGGGCAAGTTGCTTAACTTTGCCTACTCCTGGCCACTCTTCAATTTTAGAACTGATACAAAGACAGAAGGTAAAAGATTTTATTTTTAAAGAAAATAAAAGAAAGAAAATTAGTAATTACTACCCTTTTAGATCAATTTAAACCCCACCTATAATACATTCTGTTTTTGGAACCTTGAAGTATATAACTTAATGATTCATTGACCTAAGGAATTCCTAGAGAGTATAAGTCACAGTGAAAGGTGCCAATCTGCTCAAGGAGAGGAATTTCTTCACTGAGTGCTCCTTACACCAATTAATTCATGGGTCCATTTAAAAAAAAAAAGAAAGCCCATAGTTCTTTGTTAGTGAGCTCTGTGTTAGAGAGTTGTGTATTCTTTCTCTCTCTTTGAGCTGTTCCCTATAACTGTCTTCAAGAATCTGGGAGCCAGCCAAGGGTATGACACATTAAGCTCACTTTTCTATAGCTCTGTTTTTGATACTCTTTGTTCCTAACCATCTTTGGAGGGAGGCAACAAAACTATTATTGCTGCTGCTTATCAGATGTGTAAGAATTGACTGTGGAGTGGGATGGAGGTGGCAGCCTGCAACATGAATTTCCCCATCACAAGAATCACGCTGTGACCCAAGTCCCCAACATCTATCACTGTCTCCCCTTCAGCCACTTGACTATACCTTTAGACAACTCATATGAACATTCACATCTTACATGGGTAGGCCTCTTCCAATGTGAAATAAAGAAAATTATCCCACTAATATCAGAAGAAAAATAAAAATTGGCAGAAAAGTGACTAACCAATCCCATTTCACATGGTCATAGCACATAAAATGGAACTGGTGATTCTTTACAGTCTCATGAAAATTTGGAAAAAAATTTCTTATTAAAGGGGAATGGGAAGGTAGATGGAACAGGGTAGGTTTTCCCTTTCAGGTTAGAGTTGATCAGAGTCTCCTTATCTAGCTTGTGCTTGCTTCTTTTTCATTACTTCAAATTTTTTAAAGTTCCATTCATCAGTAAAGCATTAGGACTTGGGAACAAAAAACTCGAGTTTTGTCAATGAATAATGGGAAATTCATGCATTCATTGAACATTTATTATGCCCCTATTATGTGCCAAGCATTGTGCTGGGGGTAGAGGTTACAAAGATTAAAACCCTTACATTCCATAAGGGGTTTTAACCTTTAAAAATTGGTAAGTCTATTTCAGGTTACTAAAATGGTCTATGACACAAAAAAGGTTATGTACCCCTGATTTGAATACTGTCACTCTATAAGAAAGGTATCTCTTAGCTTTAAAGATCACTAGGAAAATCATTCTCATTCCTATACAGTCGATGATAATTCAAGTCAGCATGTAATACCACTATTAAAATGGTCCAAAGAAAGGGGGTAATTCAGTGTGTATGCCGGCAAAGAGAAATTTAGGTCTGAGGGGGTGAGGGAAGTATAGGAGAGTGAAGACAAAGAAATCTATCATCTATCTATCTGCCCATCCATCCATCCATCTATCTATCTATCTATCTATCTATCTATCTATCTATCTATCTCTATACTCTATTGGAATAAGTGTCTCCATCTATAAATTAGTCTCCATGTCAGTATAAAATAGCAGTTGCATGCAATATTATTCCAACATCATTTTTATGTTTTAGTCCATACCATTTCCCTTGTTCTACTTAAGTCATAGAACAAAATTAAGTTGCCTTGCTTTCCTTTTCCAGGCTGACAACAGATTAGCAAATGAGAGAAGGAGGCTATAGAGTGATAGTAAAGTTCACACTCTCCTGTTCAGATCCATTTTGCCATCATCAGTGAATATCCATGACACTCTCTCTTCTCAATATATTTAGGACCTGTAAAATTCTTCTCCACCCCAATCCCTGCCTTCTACATCCTATGGCTTTCCAGTTCCTCAGTATCTTTAACATCCATGAACTCTGCCTTTAGTGAATGTCAGTCATGAATAAAATTGGTCAACTAGACTTGCCTTGATGCTGCTCATCTGAATTTGTCCTGAGGACCAGGATTCCTAATTATGACCCTATCCAAGGACTAGCCTAGCTAGTTTTGAAGAGATTAACTATTGATGTAATCATTTTTTTACTCATAGAAACTCTTTGAGATTATCTATTAGGTTGAACAAGGATAATAATCTGAGTTGTTGGAGGGAAAACCTATACCTATGAAATCACTGATCTGTCAGGTATATTAAGTATTAAAGAAACAATTGTAATTTTTTTACTAATATGGTCTACAGTAGAAAGAGATCAGTAAAGAAAGAATTAAGAAAGGAAATTGATTTCTCTTTCCCAAATTGGATATTTTTATAGGGATTTATACATTTTACTCTTTATCTCAGAGACTGGTATTTATTCAGGCACTGGCTAATTTGTCCAACCCCATGGATGTTGTTCATAAGGCTTTTCTTCCCACTCCTGATAGCAAAGTTCAGATATAGATATAGTAGGATTCTCTTACTATCACTCTATAGCCTCCTTCCCTCTTGCTCATACTGTAAAGATAATTTTAGAATTTTGATTTACATCCAAATTAATTGGTTGCCAGGGGGGAAATCCCAAATAAAATACCCAAGTAAGTCTGTAAGTTTATGGTAATTTTAATTAATATAGAGGGAAGGAATTTAAGGAGAAGGAGGGAAAAGGATATAGAATTTCTCCCACCTGGCCTGTGCCAGGGGGAGTTTAAAATCTCCACTTCTAGGTCTCTGAAGAAGATGAGAGAGATAATTTTGGGAGTCAAGATGGTGGCCTAGAAGGAGCAGAAGTTCATACCTCTAAATACCCTTCCTAACTGAGCACAAACTGAATGCTCCCAGGGGATTTAAAAACAAACTTAACAACAAGACAGAGCCAAGGAACCCTCCTGCTGGACTTAATTCAAAAGGTACAGCCCCAGAAAAGCCGGAATTTGAGAACACTCAGGTTTAAGGGGAAGACAGAAGGAAGGTAACAGGACCCATCCCCCCTCCCACCCAGAGCACTGAGACTCCAGCAGCAGCAGGAACTTCTGGGTGGACAAAGGTGCTGGTCTAGAGGTCTTACCTTGCGAGCAGGGCTGTGCCAAGTACAAAGCACCAAACACAGACGGCAGGAAAGGAGCTAGAGAGGGAGCACAGACCTGGCAGCCTGGCCAGAGCTGTGGAGATCCTCCATATTTGCTCCAGCCTTCCAGGAAGTTTTGGACTCAGAGCACAACCAGCCCAACTAAGCTGAACTTAATCCCATCAAAAGTCTCCAGAACTCAGGGAAGCCCAGGCTCCACACCCATCCCCATTGACTGCTGGATTTTAATCCAATCAAAAGCCTCAAGAGGACAGGAAAGCTCAAACCCCAACAAACCTCCACCAGAGACTACACTGAGAGATCTCCTGTTAAAGCTCCAAGAGGGGAGACTGACAGAAACCCCCAAAACCAAAAAAATGAGAGGAGCAAGAGCACAGACAAATACAAGGAGTAAAGAAGAGGTGAATTTGAGCAAACAACAGAAAAAGAAGAAAGAAACTACAATGGACAACTTTTGATCAGCAAACTTAACAGAGGGGGAGATATCAGCAAACAATAAATCAGAAATCCCAGCAAATTGGATACAGGCTGTGGAAGAACTCAAAACACAATTAAGAGAGTCTGAAGACAATTGGAAAAGAACTTAAAAATTAAAATAAGTCATCTGGTTGAGGGGACATGACAGAGGAGAGACTCTAAATGAACACTCTAATGCAAATATTATCAACAAAGCAATGGGTTCAAATCAAGGAAACATCTAATGCCCAGTGGATTTACGCATTGGCTATGGGGGTTGGGGGGGAGGAAAAGAAAATGATCTATGTCTTTAACGAATAATGCTTGGAAATGATCAAATAAAATATATTTTAAAAAAAATAAGTCATCTGGAAACAGAGGCACTTGAACTAAAATGAGAAAATAGTGTCTTGAAAACCAAAATCAACCAGCTGGAAAATGAGGCAAAGGACATGAAAGATGAGGTAAAGGAGATGAAAGACGAGGTAAAGAGGATGAAAGACGACCTTCAAAGAAAATCAGACCAGAAGGAAAAGAATGACCAAAAAAAGCCAGGGATGAAATCCAGTCTTTAAGAACCAGAATACAACTGGAATTAAGTGACCTCACAAGGCATCAAGACACTATAAAACAAAATAAAAAGAATGAAAAAATTGAGGAAAATGTGAAGCATCTCATTCACAAAACAGAGGATTTAGAAAATTGTTCAAGGAGAGACAATTTAAGATTCATTGGTCTACCAGAAGACAATGACAAAAGAAAAAGCCTGGACATAATGCTACAGGAAATTTTTCAGGAAAATTGCCCCAATATCCTAGAACAAGAGGGGAAAGTGGAGATTGAAGGAATCCACAGATCACCTCCTGTATTTAATCCCCAACTGACAACACCAAGGAATGTTATAGCCAAATTCAAAAACTATCAGACCAAAGAAAAGATATTACAAGCTGCCAAGAAGAAGCCATTCAGATACCATGGAACCGCAGTGAGGATACACTGAAAAACCGAAAGGCATGGAATATAATATTCCGGAAAGCAAGGGAACTAGGTATACAACCAAGAATCAACTACCCATCCAAACTGACTATATTCTTACAGGGGAAAGTATGGTCATTCAACAGAATAGAAGGATTCCAAGCATATGTAAAGAAAAGACCAGACCTGAACAGAAAATTTGATGTCCAAGCACATGTAATATTTAAAATAGTTGTCTGCCACAAACTGTGGCAGTTAAAAGAGTTGGGGTCATAAACTGTAGTGAGTAAAATAGTGGAAGATATAAATTATGCTAGATATAAGAGTGGGTGAGTAGATTTGACTGCAGAAAATATGTTTCACTACAGTGTCTTGTTTTAAATCAAATATAAGGTGGTCGCCAGGGAATATATTCCCATTTATGAATATACCCAAGTCAACTGGGTTTTATAGAGATTTTAATTAATAATACAATGAGCAATCAAAGAAGGAGAGAGAGAGAGAGAAAAAAAAGTATAAGTATGAAGGGCCTTAAGCCAACATGGCCTAGACCTGAGTCTTAAGAGAGAGAGAATCAGTCAGTTTTTCATCACTCACCACAAGATTTGTCTTAAGCAAGGATGTCTGGGGAACAGAGTCTCCCCAGAGGGAGTTCCAGCCAGAGTCAGCCTCCCAAGGGACTTCTTCTCAAGAGATCTTCAAAGGGCCTCCTCCAAAAGGATCTATCTCCAAGGATCTACCTCCAAGGATCCCTTGCTCAAGAGATACCTTTTCTTATATAAGGGTTTTTTTCCTATGTCACCTCCCCTAAGTTCTTCCATCTACCAATCACCATAGATGTTTCCTAAAGGACAGCCCATCTGAATTCCAGCTAAGTTGACTAATCTCCTCAGTAAGTCTGAACCAGAGAAAATGCTGCTATGTCGACTAATCCCCTCAGTAAATCTGAACCAGAGAAAACACAGCTGAGTCAACTAATCTCATTAAGAGAAAACCTGCCTGACCTTTTTAGGTACCTAGCATCCCATTGTATCAATTCTAAAAACAGGTATGGCTCAAAGAACTCCTTGCCTTATTATAAGCATGGATCCAAGTACTTTCATTGTTTAGCAAGGAGTTTTCTCCCCTAAAGCAGTCTTAAGTATGGGTGGAGTAGAGGTCCTCCCATTTCTGATCCTGGTGAGTTCTCACATCAAAATGGGGAATGTTTTCCAGTAGGGAATTTGTTCCAATGGAGGATTCCTCAATGTGGAAATTTTTAACATTCACAAGTCTGAGAAATTTCAAGATTTACACACAGAACTCAAGAGAATAATCAAAAAGTAATTTAAAAAAGAGGGAAAAAAGAAAAACAAAACAAAACAAAATTTAAAAAAACTTTTTTTTAAAACATTATTTTATTTGGTCATTGCATTATTCATTGGAGACAAAGATCATTTTCTTTTCCTCCCTCACCCCTACTCCCACCACCTCTCCCCTTAGCTGACATGCGATTCCACTGGGTATCACATGTGTTCTTGATTCGAACCCATTTTCATGTCGTTGGAATTTGCATTAGAGTGTTCATTTAGAGTCTCTCCTCAGACATGTCCCCTCAACCCCTGTAGTCAAGCAGTTGCTTTTCCTCGGTGTTTTTACTCCCACAGTTTGTCCTGCTTGTGGATAGTGTTTTTTTTTTCCTAGATCCTTGAAATTGTTCAGGGACATTGCATTGACACTAATGGAGAATTCCATTACGTTCGATTGTACCACAGTGTATCAGTCTCTGTGTACAATGTTTTCCTGGCACTCTGCATCACTTCCTGGAGGTTGTTCCAGTCTCCATGGAATTCCTCCACTTTATTATTCCTTTTAGCACAATAGTATTCCATCACCAACATATATCACAATTTGTTCAGCCATTCCCCAATTGAAGGGCATCCCCACATTTTCCAATTTTTAGCCAACACAAAGAGCACAGCTATGAATATTCTTGTACAAGTCTTTTTCCTTATTATCTCTTTTGGGTACAAACTCATCAGTGCTATGGCTGGATCGAAGGGAAGACAGTCTTTTATCGCCCTTTGGGCATGGTTCCAAATTGCCCTCCAGAATTGTTGGATCAGTCCACAACTCCACCAGCAATGAATTAATGTCCCTACTTTGCCACATCCCCTCCAGCATTCACTGCTTTCCTCTGCTGTCATGTTGGCCAATCTGCCAGGTGTGAGGTGATACCTCAGAGTTGTTTTGATTTGCATCTCTCTGATTATAAGAGATGTAGAGCACTTTTTCATGTGCTTATTCATAGTTTTGATTTCTTTATCTGAAAACTGCCTATCCATGTCCCTTGCCCATTTATCAATTGGAGAATGGCTTGATATTTGTACAATTGGTTTAGCTATTTATAAATTTGAGTAATTAAACTTTTGTCAGAGGTTTTTATGAAGATTTTTTCCAAATTTGTTGTTTCCCTTCTGATTTTAGTTACGTTGGTTTTGTTTGAACAAAAGCTTTTTAATTTGATGTAGTCAAAATTATTTATTTTGCATTTTGTGATTCTTTCTATATCTTGCTTGGTTTTAAAGTCTTTCCCCTCCCAAAGGTCTGACATGTATACTATTCTGTGTTTACCCAATTTACTTATGGTTTCCTTCTTTATGTTTAAGTCATTCACCCATTTTGAATTTATCTTGGTGTAGGGTGTGAGGTGTTGATCAATTCCTAATCTCTCCCACACTGTCTTCCAATTTTCCCAGCAGTTTTTATCGAATAGTGGATTTTTGTCCCAAAATCTGGGATCTTTGGGTTTATTGTATACTGTCTTGCTGAGGTCACTTGCCTCCAGTCTATTCCACTGTTCCTCCTTTCTGTCTCTTAGCCAGTACTAAATTGTTTTGATAACTGCTGCTTTGTAATATAGTTTGAGGTCTGGGACTGCAAGGCCCCCATTATTTGTGGGGTTTTTTTTTCATTATTTCCCTGCATATCCTTGATCCTTTGTTATTCCAAATGAACTTTGTTATGGTTTTTTTCTAAATCAGTAAAGAAATTTTTGGGGAGTTCAATGGGAATGGATAATAAATAGATAGATAAGTTTGGGTAGGATGGTCATTTTTATTATATTGGCTTGTCCTATCCATGAGCAGTTAATGTTTTTCCAATTGCTCAAGTCTAGTTTTAGTTGTGTGGAGAGTGTTTTGTAGTTGTGTTCATATAGTTCCTGTGTTTGTCTCAGGAGATAGATTCCTAGGTATTTTATTTTGTATAAGGTGATTTTGAATGGGATTTCTCTTTCTACTTTTTGCTGCTGAGCTGTGTTGGAGATATATAGAAATGCTGATGACTTATGCAGGTTTATTTTGTATCCTGCAAATTTGCTAAAGTTGTTGATTATTTCAATTATCTTTTTGGTTGAATCTCTAGGATTCTTTAAGTAGACCATCATGTCATCTGCAAAGAGTGATAACTTGGTCTCCTCCTTGCCTATTTTGATGCCTTCAGTTTCTTTTTCTTCTCTAATTGCTACTGCTAGTGTTTCTAGTACAATGTCAAATAGTAGAGGTGATAATGGGCATCCTTGTTTCACTCCTGATCTTATTGGGAATGCATCTAGTTTATCCCCATTGCAGATGATATTAGCTGATGGTTTTAGATATATACTGTTTATTATTTTTAGGAACGACCCTTCTATTCCTATGCTTTCGAGTGTTTTTAATAGGAATGAATGTTATATTTAATCAAAGGCTTTTTCTGCGTCTATTGAGATAATCATGTGGTTCTTGTTGGTTTGCTTGTTGATGTGGTCAATTATGTGGATGGTTTTTCTAATATTGAACCAGCCCTGCATCCCTGGTATAAATCCTACTTGATCATGGTGGATGACCTTCTGATCACTTGCTGGAGTCTTTTTGCTAGTATCCTATTTAAGATTTTTGCATCTATATTCATTAGGGAGATTGGTCTATAGTTTTCTTTCTCTGTTTTTGACCTGCCTGGTTTTGGAATCAGTACCATGTTTGTGTCATAAAAGGAGTTTGGTAGAACTCCCTCTTTGCTTATTATGTCAAATAGTTTGTATAGTATTGGGATTAACTGTTCTCTGAATGTTTGATAGAATTCACTTGTGAATCCGTCGGGCCCTGGGGATTTTTTCTTAGGGAGTTCTTTGATGGCCTGTTGGATTTCATTTTCTGATATGGGATTATTTAAGAATTCTGTTTCTTCTTCTGTTAGTCTAGGCAGTTTGTATTTTTGTATATATTCATCCATATCACCTAAATTGATGTATTTATTGCCATATAATTGGGCAAAATAATTTTTAATGATTGCCTTAATTTCCTCTTCATTGGAGGTGATGTCCCCCTTTTTATCTTTGATGCTGTTAATTTGCTTTTCTTCTTTCCTTTTTTTAATTAGATTGACCAGTACTTTGTCTATTTTGTTTGTTTTTTCAAAGTACCAGCTTCTTGTCTTATTTATTAAATCGATAGTTCTATCACTTTCAATTTTATTAATTTCTCCCTTAATTTTTAGGATTTCTAGTTTGGTTTTCTGCTGGGGGGTTTTAATTTGATCGCTTTCGAGTTTTTTTATTTGCATTTCCAATTGATTGATCTCTGCTCTCCCTAGTTTGTTAATATATGCACTCAGGGATATGAATTTACCTCTGATTACTGCTTTGGCTGCATCCCAAAAGGTTTGAAAGGATGTCTCGCCATTGTCATTTTCCTCGATGAAAGTATTAATTGTTTCTATGATTTCTTCTCTAACTAAACGATTTTGGAGTATCATATTGTTTAATTTCCAATTAGTTTTTGATTTGGTTTTCCACGTACCATTACTGATCGTTATTTTTATTGCCTTGTGATCTAAAAAGGCTGCATTCATTATTTCTGCTTTTCTGCATTTGTATGCCATGTTTCTGTGACCTAGTGTATGATCAATTTTTGTGAATGTGCCATGTGGTGCTGAGAAGAAGGTGTATTCCTTTTTGTCCCTATTTATTTTTCTCCATGTCTATTAATTCTAATTTTTTGAAGATTTCATTCACTTCTTTTACCTCTTTATTATTTATTTTTTTTATTTGATTTATCTAAATTTGATAATGGTTGGTTCAAGTCTCCCATTAATATGGTTTTACTGTCTATTTCTTCCTTCAATTCTCCTAGTTTCTCCATTAAAAATTTGGGTGCCATATTATTTGGTGCATATATGTTGATTAGTGATATTTCCTCATTATCTAAAGTTCCTTTTAACAGAATGTAATTACCTTCCCTATCCCTTTTAATCAGGTCTATTTTTGCTTTGGCTTTATCAGATATCATGATTGCAACTCCTGCCTTCTTTCTATCAGTTGAGGCCCAGAAGGTCTAACTCCATCCTTTAATTCTGACCTTTTGGGTGTCTACCCACCTCATGTGTGTTTCTTGAAGACAACATATGGTAGGGTTTTGGATTCTAATCTATTCTCCTATTTGTCTACATTTTATGGGTGAGTTCATCCCATTCACATTCAAAGTTATGATTGTCACTTGTGGACTCCCTGGCATTTTGATATCCTTCCCTAATTCTAACCTTTCTTCTTCAGCTCTAACTTTTTAATCCAGTGATTTACTTTAAATCAGTCCCCCTTGTCCCCTCCTTGATATATTTCCCTTTCTAGCCCCTCCCTTTTTGTTCCCTCCCCCCCCTCTTCTTCCCTCCTTTTTTATGTTCCCTCTGCCCTCCCCCCCTTGGTTTTCCCTTCTCCCTACCCTTGTTGGGTAAGATAGAATTCAAGATCCCAATGGATCTGGATGTTCTTCCCTCTCTGAGTTGATTTCCCTGAGAGTAAGGTTTAAGTAAAAACTCTCTTCCTCTCCTTCTTATAGGCGTTTTCTTCCCCTCCCTTTCCTGTGTGAATCTTTGTGTGAGAAAGATTATTCTATTTGGTCTTTCTTTTCCCCCTATTTACACATTACATTTTCCCCACATATTAATATACATAGATTGATATAAATAAAGTCCTTATAGAAGAGAGTTTGAATAAAAGAAAAAGATAACATTTTTCTCCTTTTCCCTTTCCTTCATATTTACCTTTTCAGGTATTCCATGCTCTTTGTTTTTCGATATTGAACTTTCCACAGAGCTCTGGTCTTTTCTTTGCAAAAAGTTGGAAATCTTCTATTTTGTTGAATGCCCATACTTTCCCTTGGAAGTATATAGTCAGTTTTTATGGGTAGCTGATTCTTGGTTGAAGGCCCAGCTCTCTTGCCTTTCTGAAAATCATGTTCCATGCCTTACAGTCATTCAGAGTGGCTCTTGAAAGGTCTTGTGTGATTGGCATTCCTTTATATCTAAATTGTCTTTTTCTGGCTTCTTGTAAGATTTTTTCTTTTGCTTGAAAGCTTTGGAATTTGGCAATTACATTCCTGGGAGTTGTCTTTTGGGGGTTTAGTATAGAGGGTGTTCTGTGAACTCTTTCAGTGCCTGTATTGCCCCCTTGTTCTAGAATCTCTGAGCAATTTTCTTTTATTATCTCTTGTATTACGATGTCGAGTTTGCTGTTTATTTCTGGCTTTTCTGGTAGTCCAATTATTCTTAAATTGTCTCTTTTCCCTCTATTTTCCAAGTCTATGACCTTGTCGGTGAGATATTTTATGTTCTCTTCTAATTTCTTGGTCTTTTGGCTTTGCTTTATTAATTCTTGCTCATTGTCTTCCAGTTGCCTGATTCTGACCTTTAAAGCCTGGTTTTCCTTTTCAGTTTAGTCAAACTGATTTTGTAGATGCGTGAATTTCTTTTGCATTATTTCCCACTTTTCCTCCCAGAAGGCTTCCATCTTTTTTATCATTTCTGATTCAAATTCTTCCTGGGTTTGTGGAGAGCTTCCATTTCTTTTGGAAGGTTTCGGAGCATTTGCTTGTGTTTCCTCTTCTATCTCCTCTGTATTTTGTATTTTTGCTCCATAAAATGTGTCCAAAGTCGCCCCCTTCTTATTGTTTTTCTAGTAGCTTTGAGGATTTTCTGTGCTGTTTGCCATCTCTATCTGAGTGGGGAGGTCTACCTTTTCTTATCTCTGTCTGGTGTTCAGAGGCTTTAGCCACAGGTAAATTGTCCGTTTGTGGGTGTTACTGCTCTCAGTTCCCTCCCGATGCTTTTTTGTTGCCTTACTTCCATGCTCTGAGCCTGGTTTGGCACTGTCCACAAGGTATCTCAGAGCCTTTGTGGGCCAGAAGAGCCTGCACTCTGAGGGGGGAGGGCCCATGGCTTCCCGGAGCTCCGAGGGCTCCTGATAGGATTAACTTCAGCTGGGTTGGGCTGAGTGTGTCTTAAAGCAGGGACCTTCCCTGAGACTCGGATGGAAGGATCCAGCCAGGGGGCTACAGGCTCCCCTCTGTCTCTCTCTGTTTCCCTGCTGTCTGGGTGCCCCTGCGACTGGCTCAGGTTGTTTTCAGGATGCGGCCTTCAGAATAGCCGGCCCTGAAGTCCTTTTGCTGGCTCTTAGGTTCCCACTGCTGCCTTGGACTCGGCTCTCTGAGTTGGGGGGGATGGGTCCTGGGACCTTCCCTCTGCCTACCCCTTAGATTCAAGTGATCTCAGGTTCTGGCTTTTGGGGGGCCTAACCTTTTGATCCAGGTCCAAGAGGAGGGTTCCCGGGCTCTATCCTGTTGTTCGTTTTGAGTATTGGTGCCCTAGGAGCATATAGTTTGAGATCAGTAAGGAAAGGTTTCTGGAAATCTGAACTTTAGCTCTCTCTAAGCCGCCATCTTGACTGGAAGTCAGAATTGATGTTTTTGAACTGCGGTGTTGAAGACTTTTGAGAGTCTCTTGGACAGCAAGGAGATCAAAAGTTAATATTTAAAGAAATTAATTCAGGCTATTCATTGGAAGGACAAATACTGAAACTAAAACAAATACTTTGGCCACATAATAAGAAGATAGGAAATTCTCATGTAACAAGGTCAACCTTAAGGTCTTCAGTTTTCAAGCTAACTGAATTTGGGGGGCTTTAAGATCCCACGTGGCTACAAGTCTACGGTTTTCTAGATTCCATGTTGACACTAGTCACTGGTATTTAGCAGTGGGGGAACCATACCAGAATGAGGTCTCAAGGGAAGAAATTCCCTAATCACTCAAGAGATACCTATAGGTACTGATGGGGCAATGTAGCCATTCTCACCTAGAAGAGTAAGATTTTTGCCTTTCCAAGGAATGATGAAAACATATACATCAAAATTCACACATATGCCTTCTGGATTTTGTTTCATCTCCTTTTGTGGAATAATAAACTGGATGAATTCCATGTGAACTGGAATAACCTCCAGGAATTGATGCTATCCACATCCAGAAGGGAGCTCTGCAATATCCTGGGGTTTGAGGCTATCAACACCATGTTATCTGTGAGCAGAAGGAGAAGTAGCTGGAAAAACTCACCATCCACAATCTTTTTTCAATATGACCTTTCTACTAGATTCCCTCCAGTACAATGAAGAATACTTTCCTCAATATCAAACCTAAATATTCCCATCTGCAACTTCTCTTCATTGCTCAGTTGAACCCTAGAACCAAAGCAAAACAAGTCTAATAATCCCTCTTCCTTGTGACAGCCTTTGAAATGCCTGAAGATTGTTATGATTCTTCCACTACTTCTCTCCCTAGGTCTTCTCTTCTCTGGGTTAAGCTCTTTCAACTGACACTCCTATGGCACAATCTCCAGGCCATTCACCCTCCTCTATACTCTCATCTATATGCACTAAAGGCTATCAGTATCCTCTAATTCTCATATGCAATATTACTTGTCCCTCCCTCAGTTACATTTGATCTACAGATATCATATTCCTACAAAAACCCTAATGAAAACAGACGTTTTCTCACTCTCAACAACTCCTTTTCTTTCCTACTTCTACCATGTACCATTTCTACCTGTAAAAATTAAAATTAGTATACAATAACTTCAAATATTATATTTTATAAGATTTATTAATAATCACTAGAAGTAACAAAGTAAACCCACATGCCCATGGCTAATCTACCTGCTCAAAAGACCTGCTCCATCAAAACCATGACACAGGAAGGAAAGAGAGCTAAACACGGAACTCCACCCAATTTATCTTCTGTCTATATCAGCAAGTAATGACAGGAAGTGAGTGGGCTCCTGAGTAATGTAGTTCAAAGGTACAAGATTTCTAATTACACATTCCCCCTTAAGATCCTTTGGAAGGCTAGTCTCTCCAATGGATCTTGTAAACATAACCAACTTTTAAATTACAATAATTTGGGGATAAAAGGAAAAGAGAACAAAACCAATGATTACTAGGCACATTGACAAAAAGACAATAAGGGGGCAGTCCCCTTTGGCATAACAGTATAAGCATAAAACAAATGCATTCAACCCCCTACAGTTCAAATCACAACATCCCAAAGTTCACTCTAGATCTTCTGGTGCAATGTGTGGTTTCTGAAGGTACCTTCCTGGCACCTTTTCCAAACAGTTCACTTTCTGGATTTGGGGAGGTAGCATGTTTCTTATCCTAAAATTACTTTCAAAAGCATTTAAACTTTGCATTATTTCAAAGGCATAAGATTTCTAATTACATATACCTCAATATCATTACTCTCTAAAGCTGCTTCTGCTCACCATCCAACTTCCCTCATCACCTTGGGCCTTCTCATTCTGGAATATCCTCTTTACCATTCTAGCTCCCTCCTCAAATTGGTAAGTTCCTTCTGTTGGCCACCATCTTAGAGGTAGACATAGGTCAGCCATATTTCATTCCTTCTAAACTGTGCTTCTATGGACTACCCACTTTGCCTGTACATGGATATTTCCCTCTTAACTCCACCCCCAGCGCTTTTCAGTTCTCTTTTATGTATTGCCTTCCCCATTAGAATGTAAGCTTCTTTTTTTATTTATTTTTTAAAATTAATTTATTTAATTAATTAATATTTTTCCATGATTTAAAAAAAAGAAGATAGAACTCATTGGAAAATACTCTGACAATGGGAAAGATTGAAGGCAAAAGGGAAGGGAACAGCAGATGATGAGATGGATAAATAGTGTCGTGTAAGCAATGAACAGGAGCTTGAACAGACTTTGAGAGACAGTGGAAGATAGAAGAGCCTGTATGCTTTGTGTCACAAAGTCAGACATGAGCAATGACAATAACAAAAGTGCTATAAAAACTTCATTAAGTAATATAGATATAATACTACAATTTAAGCAAAAAACAAAAACAAAAACTTGAATATTCAAGGACTTTATATTCTAATGGGAGAAGACAGCCCATTAAAAGGAGCTAAAAAATATGTAGGGGAGTGCTAAGAGAAGACTAAAGATAACTGGCATGGAAGCATAGTTTTGAAGTTCAGACAAAGGAAGAGGGCCAGGGAGGGGGAGTATTATAAAGCATAAGATATAGTCCCTGTCCTTTAGGATACTAGGATCCTAGATTCAGAGTTAGAAGGGACCTTGAAGGCCATCTTCTTCAACACTCATTTTATAGATCAAATGAGGCCTGCAAAGATTAATTGACTTATCGGAGATGACCCAGGTAAGATCAGAGTCATTGAAGCTTGTGGTCTATTTGGGAAGGATTGCTCAAGCATATGGAAAGTTAATCAAGACAAAAGATGTCACAAGATCAGGAATGATGAATTATAGAATGATCAATACTGAAAAATCATCCAGCTCTGCTCTGTTTAGTAATAAATGACTTTTGACTTGACTAGTACAGATCAGCAACTACTAAAGGAATTCAGAGAACTGAACCAATTATAGCCTGTTGACTCCAAGGTAATGTTGGAGTCTTATGGAGAAAGGGTCAGTAAGTCTATAAATTGTAAAGAAAAGAGAGTCAGGGAAATGAGGGTTCCTTTTCTCCCATGGAGCAAGGGAAAGAGGGGCAGCTGATTTAAGAAGACTATAAGGTATCCAAGGACCCCAAAGGCCATAGGAATAGCATAGCAGGAAATGTCAGTTCTAAAATAAGAGTGGTAGAAAATAAAAACATAAAACAATTTCCTGGGAATATCAGAAATAGGTAGCAGGCTAATGGTTGAAAGTTTGGGAGGTGTTTGAGAATGAGCAAGTAGTCCATCTTGGCTAAAGAGGAAAAGTGTATGAAAACTTAGAGGGGAGTAGCTTTTGTATCTATGTAGAAAGTCCCATTTTCTTGGAGAAGCTCAGAATCTCTTTGTGTTGGGGACACAATGATAAGAACCACTGATTTTGTTGCTGTCGGGCATGCACAATAGAAGCAGAAATATGTCATGGAGGTGGAATCCAATAGCACTACTGGCCTCACTTACTCCTTTAGTTCTTGACTGTAGGCCCATTTGCATGCCAATCAGGAGTATTATGAGAACCAAAGGGAGCTTCTTGACACCAGCCCCTTCACAACAGCTATGAAGTTTAGTTGAGGGCAGTCCTTCAAGAAGGTTTGGGGGATATAGGCTAATAATCAAAGATCTCAAGTCAAAAGTAATATTTTTACCCCAGGTCAGGTGGTGGCAATCATGAACTTTGAATCAGCACCAGGAGAAAAGGGTAAAAAAAATTGACTTGATTTTACCTTGCTTGAGCTGAACCTTAAAAGATAGGTTAGATTTAGATATATAGACACATGTCCTCCTCTAAAAGGATATGCAAGAAAGGGGCATCTCTACTAAGTTCTCTTAGGTCTTTATATCCATTTGCCAGCTATAGCTCTCCCTTGTACCTATATTACAGCATCAGGAAGGAGTAACAGGACCTCAGAAAATGAGCACTGAAAGGGACCTTAAAGATTATCCAGTCCAGCCCCATCATTTTACAAATGACGAAACAAAGAAGTGAAATTTTAATATTTCAATGACAAACTCATACTGAAAGCCAAGATCAGAAGTGGAGGGGAAGGAAATGGATGGGAATATTCTCATGACCCTTTTTTGCTAAATTATTGCAGTTAAGCCTGCCATAGCATTTAGAACCAAATCCTTCCTGGAATTTAAAGGGCAGAATAGTAGAAGGCAAGTCTATTCATAATTTATTAGAGATGGCCTAGAGACCCTGTATACTTTTTCAACCAAATATTGAGCAGTTACTGTCAGCTAACTGGTGATCAATTAACATCTAACATCTTTATATCTAACTGGGCTTTCTCATGATGAATGGGTCTCATTTTCTGTAACTTTCTAGCAGGTAGTGGTAGCTGTACATGTGAGGTTTTTCATTGGTGTGAACTGTCTCTCTGAAGGAAGTCTGATTTATTTTAGAGGAGCTCTTAACTCAAGTATAGCATATAATGTTGACTGACTAGATCTCCATTAATTGGGATGCTCAATCAACTGAAATTTCAGCTCCTTTGCTTTTAGGACAAAGAGACCCACAATATAGAAAGATCCATACAAGGGATTTAGATGGAAAACAAACAAACAAACCCAAGCTCCCAAGGATGGGCTCAGTCTATGTTCAGTCCATTCTCCAGTTTTGCACAAAGGAAAGAGATACTCAGAAAAAAGTTTCTGAAAGGTAGTAAAATTCTCAATCATTAAACCCAGTTTCAATCACAGTCACTAGATTGTACTTACCTAGAAAGAGAACCAACTAAAACATTTAAAAATATATTCATCAGCATGGGAGCAATTTGATGAATATATAAAATGGGAAGTCAAGTCAATTGGGTTCATATACCAATGATCAGCAAATTAGTTCATATCTCTGGGTTATTTCCCCCTTTGTTTGTAAACTGAGAAGTTTAGACTAGACAGTCTCTAGAATGGTTTTATACTCTTAGGTTCTACAATTCCATAATCCCCAGTTATGTGAGCAATAAAATGGTGGATTAGACATTTTCTCCTATTCCCATGACCTCTCAAACATCCCTGAAAAAGGAAATAATGGGCCAAAGATAAAACAACTTCTGCTATTTCCATGGTCAAGGATACCAAGAATCTAAAAGAAGTTTAAAAAAACAAGCAAACATCAAAATTTAGGAGATGATACTCACCCTAAATTAATTCAGCAGTTCTCTCCCATCTCCCAAACTCCCAGCACTGGTTATGCTGAGAGATCCAAGGATACAACACAGTCCTACATCAAAACCCACAAGAACCCTGGTCCCTCCTTCCTCCTTTCAGTTCTGGCTCCAGACTTCTAAAGCTTTCTCAGGTCTTGAAAGTTAGCTTGAACAAAGTGTTTCAGGAGGAAAAGCCTGCCAGGGACTACAACCCAGACGCATCAATGCTGCAAACTCTGAATTGCAAATAGTTCTGAATTGCCAGGGTCAAGGAAAATGGGCTATGAACTGCAGGTCCAGCAGACTCTGAATTGCTAGTGCCAAATAACTGAAAAAGAGGGAGTGGATAGTTCAGGCACTGCAGGTCAGAGTAGGCTGTGCAGCCTTCCACTAAGCCTAAGGGAGGCGCACGGCAACTATCTAGGACCAGTTGTACACCCTCACAAGTTGGTTGGGCAAAGACCTAGGCTAGTCTTCTGTAAATTTGCCCAGTGTGAGAAGAGGCTGAGACTTTTTGAGGTCTGGCCCTCAAAGAAACCTTAATCAGAAGGGGAAAAGTCAGAAGTCATAAAGTCATAAAGAAAACAAAGGAGAAAAAAAAGGCTTGAAGTATCAACTATTCCAGGAAGAACTCTCAGAGACCTTGAACATAAACAGATAAATCAATAGAAAAAAACAGTAACTGAAGGAAATAGGCTTCAAGATCTAGTAAAGTTCAGGAATTTTCAAATAAATGCTACAAAATGAAGGGAAATGATCCATCGTTTGATAAAATAGAGGATCTTGTGGAAGTTGAAGAAAATATAGATACAATATACAGTTTCTGAGTGGTTTCAAAGAGAAATTAAAATTATGAGAATAGTATTTATGTCCTGCATGACAAAAATAATAAGCAGAATATTCAAATTTGAATTTGCAATGACATGTCTTACCAAAGAAACAAAAAAAAGAAAGAAAGAAAAAAGTTTGGGAATGCAAATGCACAAAAGTGAAAGAAAGTCTAGAAGAGAAGCAATGAACAAGGAGATTAAAAGAAAATATGCTTATTATACAAGCAAAACATATGGCTCTTAAAGACCATATGTAGTTGTATAACCCAGGGCAATTACTTTTCAGCTCCAGGAGGGTGGAGGGTAGGAGACAACATAAATCATGTAACCATGGAAAAATATTTAAAATTTTTAGAAAAGAAATTAAATTAAAAGAAAAATAAAGGCATCATACATCAGGGCAGCTAGGTGGCTCAGAGGAAAGAGAAGATAGGAGATCTTGAGATCAATCTGGCTTGACCCTAGCTGTGTAACCCTGGACAAGTCACTTAATCCCAGGTGCCTAGTCCTTACTACTCTTCTGCTTTGGAACCAATACTTAAGTTTTAATTCTAAGATAGAAGGTAAGGATTTTTTTTTAAAGGATCATATAAGTCTTCTAGAACAACATGACAGCATGAATAACCTTGACTCAAAAATGAAGTAACTAATAGAGGAAAATTTCCAAGAACTTATGAACATAGAAAATGAAATTACAGTTGAAAGAATTCATAGATAATCTCCATAATTGCCAACAGTAGGATCCTCCTTTTTTCTAAATGAGATTTTCGCCAGCTAAAATGTATTAGAGACACCTTTGGTTTTTAGCGACAAAGGTTAGAATTAGGAAAGGTTTTTTTAAGTTTAATTGATGTCTTTTGTTTTCCACATGATAGTCATATCCTCTATCATATCACTGAACAAGAAAAAAATAGCTTGAGTGAAACAACCTACCTACAAAACAACCACATCTGACATATACAACATTTAGCTATGCATCTTCCCACCTATCATTGTTATAAATCACCAACAACATCAGGGATTGGGAAAGAGGAAGGAGAGAATTTGGAACTTGAAATTTTAGAAAACTAAGATTAAAAGTTTTCTTGAAATGTTATTGGGAAAAATAAAATATTGGGAAGGAATTTCCACTGCCAATAAAAAGCATTTATTAAATACACTATTTTCAAGTATTGGGCATTGTGCTAAGGTCTGAGGATACAAAGGTACAACATGGTCCCAGCCCTCAGTGGGCACATACTTTGTAGTGGAGGGGCCAACATGCAAACCACTATATCTATACATAAATTGGAAGGTAATTCCAGCAGGGAAAGTAAACACATTGAGGCTGGAGTCCTGGAAAATGTCTTTTGCAGAAGGTTGAATGTGATCTGAATCTTGAAGGAAGGTAGGGAAACCTAGAGTTGAAGGTAAGGAAGAAGAATATTCAAACATGAGGGACAGCCAATGAAAACAACTAGAACTGAATGATCAAATGTTATGTACAAGGAACTGCCAGGAGGTATCATCTGTTTTTTTTTTTTAAACCCTTACCTTCCATCTTGTAGTCAATACTGTGTATTGGCTCCAAGGTAGAAGAGTGGTAAGGACTAGGCAATGGGGGTCAAGTGACTTGCCCAGGGTCACACAGCTGGGAAGTGTCTGAGGCCAGATTTGAACCTAGGACCTCCTGTCTCTAGGCCTGGCTCTCAATCCACTGAGCTACCCAGCTGCCCTCTATCATCTGTTTCTTAACTAAATCTCAGTTAAACCAAAAAATATAATTATTTGGTCACCCCAAATTAATTCCCTGAGCATTCCTGTTAATCAGGGCTTTACTGTACTCTCCTCTCACTATAACTCAGCTATTTCATCCTTGACCTAGCCTTCTGTGGCAAAATGCCAGTCCTAAACTGAGACTTTGTCTTTTTTCATATGCCCAGGACTTAACATCGGGTTTGATTATAAACCCTTGTTGACAGGCTAATTGATTCCTGCTCTAATATTCTCTGTGCCTCCTTGAAAATGTCTGAATGAATTTTAGCATCCCTCTTAATAAGGGGTTCTTAACGTGAGGCAATGGGTCCCTAAATATATTTCAGATGATCTGTGAACTTAGAGGAGAAAAAAATACATTTTTATTTCAATAGAATTGTCTTCCTTTATAATCCTATGAATTTAAAAACATTAGAGCAGATAGAGGACAGAATTGAAAACCTTGAATCTACAACAGTAAGCATCATCAAAGAGAGAGAGAGAGAGACAGAGAGAACAAAAGACTGGGAATTATTCTGAGAAGAAGTCTACAGGTTTCACCAGCCTGCCAAAGGGGGAGAAAGGGTGGTCTGTGACTCAATAAAGAATAAGAAATCTTGCAATTAAAACAGGTTCTGGAATCATATCAGCTAGTCAAAATCATTTCCCCATCATACTCTATGCTGTGAATTATCCTTCTAAGTTTCTTCTGGGTTTATTAGTGAAAGTTTAAAAGCTCCTTTAAGACTGGTGTCCTTTATTCCAGAGCTTCCAATTCCTCCTGCTCTTCCATTCTTGACAAGAGCCCAATTCCAATTTAACTTGATCATGGGTGCAAGGGGAAAGTGTCCTGCTCTTCTTCTGTGTGAGAGGGAAATCACTTTAAAAGACTGATATATATTAATTTAAGGTCGCTAAGGAATTCAGCTATGTAATTCCTAAATGAAAACTCAAGTCAGCCGTCAACCTTTTATAGAGTTTAATTACAAACAGGAGGAAGAAAGGAATTAGAGATAGAGAGAGAGAGAGGGAGAAAGGGGAGAGAAGGGAATAGGGCTTAAATACCCCTTCTCTTTAGGCTGGGCCAAAAGGCCCAAGCCCTTAGATAGCTGGGGCAAAGAAAGGAGATCAGTCCCTATTACTCACGTGACCAAAATGGAGAAACAGTCTCAGGGGCCTCCACCTCCAGCTTCCTTCAGAGCAAGCTTCTCAGAGCACCTCTCCAACCACCCAGAGCCAAAACTCTCCAACCACCCCTCAGTCCTCAGACCCCTCTATCTTGAAGGAAACCATCCAAGTTCCCTCCCCTCAGTTCTCACATCTACCAATCACTGTCCATGTCTCCCTGTGCCAATGGTGGCTCTAGCTTAACCCAGGACCGCCCAGAGGTCTGTGGCTTTGCACATGTCTTTTGAAGGTCATATTCTCAAATAATTAAATCTTGATCTTTTGCTACAGCCCTTCCTAAATCCTGTTACCCTGAGTAGGGTAGAGATTGGAATAATTAAATTTTGATCTATGCTGCAGCCCTTCCTAAATCCTGTTAGGACTGAGTAGGGTGGAGATTGCAATTTCCAAGACCTGGTTCTGTCATTCCAAGTATCTCCATTGTATCAATTCTAAAATCAATCATGACTCAAAGAAATTCCTGTTCTATGCTTAAGCATAGGTCAAAGCCCTTTCCATTGTTCAGCAAAAGGTTTCTGTCCTAAAGTAATCTTAAGAAGGGAGGAGGAGGAACCTCCCATGCCAATGGGGTTCACATTCCAATAGAGTTCCCAATCTCAATAGGAAATTTTTCAAGTATGAAATTTCCCAATGGTGAAATTTCCAACATTTATAAGTCTAAGAAATTTTAAGGTTTAAATCTGTTAGGACTGTCCCAATGCTACAATACAAATCACTGGTGGTGTCAGAGAGCTCAAACACAGAGCCTGAGCAGAACACCTGGGTTTGTTGTTTTTGTTGTTTTTGGTTTTTTTTTATGCTCAGATGACTTTATTAAACAAGCTCATTTGTTAAATCGCATCTTTTGTCCTACCTTGAATGCATTTAACTAAAGTACTACCACTACAAATGTCACTGCTACTTGAATAGCCCTGCTTTCAATCTGATACCAAGAGGGCAGGTCCAGGACAACTCCTTTTGGAAGACTTTTCTTCAATGATATTTCTTTTAGTCCTAGATGAAACAGGGCAAGTCACTGAACCCAAAGAACAATCTGGATAATACTGGCCACAGAGTGGAAATAGATCAGGCTAGAGAGATCTTGGCCACCAGACACAAAGGCAAAAGTAGTCTCTTCAACCCTTTGGTAGTGATTAGGTTAGTTCACTGAAGAGCCCACACGGTGAAATTTGTGCAGTGGTTGTTCAATGTATATAATGACAAGAAGAGAGTCACAGTCCACAGATGCTGTTGCCCAGGACTCATCTAAGACTAGTTTGATGTTTGGGTCATTTCTATTTATAACTTGTAATTCCATGTAAATTGGTTGATGCAGGAATTTCACAATTATCCTGATTATTCCCATAAAGTTGTACCCAGGACTTGTCTGGGTAGCTCTGAAGGATTAAAGAAAGTAATCCTGATTCCACTGAAGCAATTGGAGGACTACTGATGTTTGTTCTGACTATGCTGCTATAATAGCATCTCACTGTCAGACTGAATTCACCGTACCTAGTGGTTTTGCTTGTTAAGAGGTCTGCCCAAAGAGCATGTACTTCATTTTCATAGATAGCTTGTTCTCTTTCAAATTTTGCTCTTGTTCAACACCCATTCAGAGGTATGTGAAGTTGAACCATCTCCTGAGAAGGATACTTAAAGGCTGGCTAGCAGTGTGTCCAGGTTCAAGGCTGGACTAGTTTGATGGCCGAAGACCTCAAAGCCCATAAAATATATGTGAAATGAATGTGAATGTGATTGTGACAATTGCCTCCCTCCCATTCACAGAGCACTGATTTTTTTATAAATGCTCTCAAAGCACAATCACTTTGTGATATAAGCATAAAAGTATTACTGAGCTTACTTATTTTTTTATTTAATTTTTTTTCAATTTGAAGAATAATACGAAGATTTCATAAGATTTAACAAATTACATTGGCCACAGATTTTACAAATGACTCATGAAATTGTCATTCTACATGGATCTTTTGATTTCTATGGTAGCCAATATGTTTGAATATAGTTTTTAAATTACCTGTGATGAGAACATATTTGGAAAAGAAATTATAGCTTTTTCAGATTCACTAAAAATGAATTCCAGACTTTAAAATATTGATATCTAGGGAAAGAAATTTGATGATGAAGATCTGTGGTAAGTATCATCTTTTGCCAATGTTTTTTTGGGATTTTTTTTCTTTATCAGGAAATATTCATAATATTGGGCAGTGAGGTTATGCAATCGACAGAGCGCTGGGCCTAGAGTCAGAAAGACTCATGCTCCTGACTTTAAATCTGGCCTCAGACAACTTACTAGCTGTATGACCCTGAGAAAATCACTTTTTCCTCAGTTTTCTCTGTAAAATGAAATGGAGAAGGAAATGGCAAACCACTCCAGTATCTTTGCCAAGAAAAGCCCAAATGGGATCATGAAGAGATGGATGGGTCTGAAATGGCTGAACAACAACAAATTCATAATGTCAAAAAGATGCTTGTTACCTACATTTTGCTGGAACTGAGTATGATTCCTGTAATGAGATTAGAAAATTCTATAAACAAGCATCTGTGTATTAACTTTGATGTTTTTCATAGTTAATTTTTATTTTTCATTTAACAAAGCAATTTAATTAATCTGTCCCTACCACAATCCGCTTCTTTTATCATTGACAAAAAGACAAAACAAAGTCAAAAAATAAAGTACAAGACCTAACTCCCACACTAGCCATATCTGAAAAAGTAATTCATTTTGACTTGATTCAATTCCTTCTTTTTCTTACATCACTTTTAAATTAAACAACTTTTTCTGATTTTAAGTGTGATCTGCTTTTGTCTAGAAGTCATTCAGCAGGGGCTCAGAGCTGTGAATATTAGTAAATATTGGCTCATAATAGTACAATTAACTAGAAAGTAGCAAGGGATTACAGAGCTGTATGGAAAGCAGGGGTGGGGGAAGTATTTTACATATATATTATTAAATTCAAGCATTTAAAATAGAGGGGGTTTTAAGTGCCAAGGGAGAGGGGACAGATTTTTATAGGTATAGGAGCAATGTGTCATCCTTTAAATCATATAGGTAGTTGATACTGATTTTTTAAATTGCCTGTGTACCTTATAAATGTTTGTTATGCTGAATTGGATTGGATTGGAAGCTCCCAAATGACCTCCAGGGATGAATCCCTCTCCACCTTCCCTCTACTTCACATACCAAGTCTTATCTCTCTCCCCCAGTCAGTAGTGGTAGGCATCTTTCCTGCTTCTTGACACAAATATAAAAATATCCTAGCTATGACTCTAAAGGCAAATAAGCTGTTTATATAAATAACCACAGTGCAAGGTAGTCTGTAATAAGCACAGGAATAAAAGACATGTCAAAAGGGTTCTGAGGGATCATAGGAAAAAGTGACTACATCTGTATTTTGGGGTACTGGTGGCAATGTAGAAGAAGCAATTTCAAGAAAGTCTTCATGGAAAAAGGTACTATTTTAACTAGGCTTTTGTAAAAATAGACTCGAGTCCAGGACTTCAATCCCCAGAAATCCTTGCTCCACTTCCCCAGAATGCCCTCTAATCTCACTGAATTCTCACCTGGGCTGAGAGCAAGATGGGGTATTTAAACCTGGTTGTGAATAGGCTCAGCCTCTTTTGGACTTCCGTTTTGGAGCAGACGAATGTCTTTCATGATGTAAGGTTATCTTGTCTAGGCCTCTCTGGCCTAGACATGTGCTTTCTTATTCTGTATTTTCTTTAAACCTTAACCTTTAATAAACTTCATAAAAATATAATACTCCTTGCAGAGAAAAACTAATTTCTATCTTGCCTCAGTCTCCCCTAAATTTTAACTCTTACACTTTGAAAGATGGGTAGGATTCTACCAGGTGAAGGAGAGGGAGATGGAATTCAATAGGAAGGAAATAAAATACACAAAAATACAAAGGCTGATTTTTCTATTTCTGTTAATCCTGTAGATTCTCAAATCCAACTTGTCTCCTTGACAATGAGGGGACTGCCCTGAATGATCTCTTAGGTTCCTTCCAAGTCTAACATGTTCTGTACCTTAGATTAGGATTTAAGATAACATGAGGTAGGAATCAGACTACATCATCCTCCTTGTTATTCAAAATAACTATTCAAAATAAGAGACAATGATGGAAGATCTTTTTGCTGTTGATGTTGGAAATATTTAAACTCATTATCCTTATGGAGGATCAAGTGCTTGCTGTTGTCTTGAAAACAGTAATTCAGACTATTTGTTATTTGTAGGGTGAATTCTCAGAATGTACAATATCCCCAAAATGGTTTCTATCATTTCAATGTTCTTCCTTCCAGTACACTCTTCAATCAGCAGAGCAAATAGTCTCCAAAGTCAGGATTCAATTCATCTTCCATATTATTATACAGGACACCACTAGCATTCAGGTTCTGTTAAATTGGGTGTCATTCTAGACTCTTCTCTTTCCTTCACCCCAAATCCATATATCTGATCTGTTCCAAATCTCCTCAGTCCTACCATCACACCTCTCAAAGTTTCCCTTCCTCTCTTGTCACCCAGAAGGGAGAAAGGGCTTGCTTTCTTGGATGATGAAGATACTGCCAATTGACCTCCAAATCACAGAACTCATTAGCAACTGAGATGCAATTAGACCTCTCCAATGTTTTCTCATTGAGTTTTCAATAAAATAAGTTCAGGATGAATGATAGTGTAAGTAAATTTTTTAAATCCTTACCTTCCATCTTAAAAATCAATACTGTGTATTGGTTCCAAGGCAGAAGAGCAGAAAGGGCTAGGCAGTGGGGGGTTAAGTGATTTGTCCATGATCACACAGCTGGGAAGTGTCTGAGGCTAGATTAGAACTAGGACCTCCTGTCTCTAGGCCTGGCTCTCAATCCACTGAGCCACCCAGCTGCCCCCAATAATTCTTATTTTATTCCTTGAACTAGCCACATAAGGAAGTCAGAGTAGTTGAGCAATGGGACCAACAAGATAGCAGTCTTGAGCAACAGTGCTAAACATTGCTCCAGTCTTTCACCTTGAGTCTGTCTACAGACAGGAGATATGAACACAACTTCTAGGAAAAAGCCAAAAGGGAAAACAAGAAGGCTAAATGGGGAGTTGAGGCATTGGTGTCTGGAGTCAGGAGTGTTTGAGAGCTGATTTGTGAAATTTTCAGTGTGAGCATTTATATCTGGAAATGGACAAATGCTACAAGTCAGAACTTTGATGTTGTCCTGATTGTATAGACTTAAGAAAGTGATAGAGAAAATGCTAATAATTCAGATTTAATTGAAAAGTGTATCCTGAATACTTTCCCCCCAACAAGCAGATGATTAAACATTTACCAAACATACCACTGACTGGGGGGATCTGCTATAAACTTCAAATACAGATGAGGGGGATGAGAATAAGATTCCTCAAAGGTTAGGCAGGAATCCAGAATCTGAAAGGTCTACAAAGGCAGAGAAGAGCAAGAGCAAGCTGCACCAAAGAATCAGGAAGAGCTGAGGTGTGCTAAGACAGACAGGTTGTCATTTTTGCTCTGAAAAGTTGACTGACTTCTGAGCTCTGATAAAAAAAAAAAAACTCCCCTAGATTAGAGGGTGCTTAACCTAAGGTGCATGGACCACTAAGGAGGAGGCTGTGATAGGATATTTCAGAGGGTCTGTGAGCCTGGATGGGGGAAAATGGCATTTATTTTCATTATCTTCTAACTGAAATTGAGTATTTACTTCAATTATGAATGTAGGGTAGTTCAATGGTACGGTGGATAGAGTGCAGGCCTAGATTCAGGAGAATCTCTAACTTCATATGTGGCCTCAGACACTTACTAGCTGGGTGATCTTGAGCAAAACATTTCACTCTGCCTCAGTTTCCTCATCCATAAAATGAGCTAGAGCAGGAAATAGTAAACCACTTCAATATCTTTGCCAAGAAAATCCCCAAAAGGGTGGTAAAGAGTCAGACATGCCTGAAAGGACTGAACAAAAAAAAATCAATTATGAATGTAGGCAACAACCAACAGTAATATATATATATATAAATTTTTTAAGTTGAGCCCTTGACCTAAAGCAATATAGGCTGGAGATTCAACTTGCTTTCTATAATATATATGCAACATAAACTGAAAGTGATGTCATGTCATATCATGTCATGTCATGGTGGACTTTTCCTTCTGGTGAGTTCATTCTGAGTTGTAAGTAGAAAGCAAATTCAGCCAGAGTCAAGATGCCTATAAGAAAGAGGGGGAATACTAATGTCCTACAATTGCCAACATGACTATGCAGCACACACAGTTCCTGTGCAACAGCAGCACCCTTTCTAGTCTGCCAAACACTGGGCAACTTGCCCTCTCTTCCTCCAAATCTATTCAAAGGTAATAGAATTGTGGCCAGTCTATATCCACTTATAATAGTTCCCCCCCCTCTTTTTTCCTTAAATACCCTAACTCCATGTTGGTGAATCTATGGCATGTGTGCTAGAGGGAACTGCTCCCTTCCTCCTCTCCACAGGCACCTAAGGATATTTCTCACATCACCCACCCCTCTTCCCAGCAGCCCAGTAGGAAGCAGCACTTCCTCCCTTGTCTAGAGTAAGGGGGGGGCTCACATGGTATGAGGGTGGCAGTTTGGGCACTCAGTCTCTAAAAAGTTCGCCATCACTAAGAAGCTTTTTTGGACATTGGAAATGGTGGCACAAATTATTCACTAATCAGTTTCACCTAATCCCTTCTCAAACCCAGCTCTACTGGGTTTCCTTGGTTACCATGTAAACACTTCCATACAGAAAAGTAGTTAAGGAACCACAGCCCATTTTAGCAGGTAGAGACTAAACACCTCTCAAGGTGAGAGTTCAAGGAGCATTTTCAACCACACTGAAAGACAGCAGGGAGAAGTCTGTGTTCTTGAGGGCATAATCAGATTCCTTCCATCCCTTACCCCCAAAAAGGAGGAGAAAGGGGAAGCAAAGGTCTTAGAAGTACAGATGTAATATCATAGTCAAGAAGCCAGGGCAAAGATATTCCATGCCAAGTCCTAACTTAGTATATATCAGTTCCTTCTGGTTCCTATCACAATATCTTCTGAAACTGGACAATGACTAGTTAACTTTTAATTTGAGGCAGGAGGAATAGAGTAAGAGAGGGATAATAATGGAGTGGAGGGTTACTCTCTAACAGGGAGAGAAATTCTTCTGGAATTCCTACAAAAACCTTTCCACATTATCCAGTGGGGAATCATCTTATTGAGCAGCTTACTGCTTGAGATAACAAGAAGGTGACCTCACCAGGATCTGTGAACTTAAAAAAATTGGAGCTAGATCAGAAATTCCAAGAAGTCATCTATCTGAATAGCAAAAGTCAGAGGCACCAGGATGAACGACTTCACTGACCACACAAATCCACAGTTAATTTCCAGGCTTCTCTAGGTCCTCCATGGCATATTTCCTTGCTGAAGCCACAGGTTTTTGAAGTCCTATTTGCAGGATGGGGAGGGACTCTCCCTTTATCAAATTATAAATCTTCTGTTTATGGAGCATTTCACATCCCCAAAGTACAAATACTCAGTAAGGCCAATCTCTGCCTAGGAATAGAGGGGATGGAGCCCAATTGGAAGAAGAAGTATAACCTGAAAAGCCAGGCCATGTTTATAACAAGGTTTTTAAAATAATGAAATCCAAGGCCCTGGAATGTGTAAGGCGACTAGTGGCCAGAGTTGATTGTCAAGCCAGGAAAGTCAGTCCTAGAATAGAAGGAGAGGTCAAGAGACAGACAGAGTAAAGGATAAGGCAAACTTGCAATCAGCAAGACCTGGGTTCAAACTCTGTACCACATATTTATTAGCTATATGACCTAGGTTAAGTTACTTAACTTTTCTGCACCTTAATTTCTTCATCTACAAAATGCTAGAGGTTAGACCAAAATGGTTCCTTTGGTCCATCCTATTACAGGGTTTATAATATTATGTCAAGGTAATAAGCATTTATGGACATGTTAAATGCTGGAGATACAAATACCAACTAGAAGAAAGACAATCCCTGCCTTAAAGGAGTTTAGTTTTTAAGAGGAGGAAGATAATACACAAGGATGCATAAAAATAAAAGTCAAACTGTAAAAATAGTAAAACAGAAAACTGTAAAACTAATAGGAAATGAAATTATTATGATTTATAAACTAATTTTGATACTCGGCTTGCTGTGCTTACAAAGTATCTTCTGTTTATATAAGTGAAGTGAAGCTCATAAGTGAACTTCTCTTTAGAACCAGGCACAAGGATGCTAAAGAGACTCTTGTTATAAAAAATAAAATATTTGTTGAAATATATAAAGATAAAAAAGATTTCTAACCCTAAGGAATTATAACTCCAACCAAATAAAACTCCCTGGTTCCACAAGGCTTCTCCTGTTTCCACAGGCTACACTGATCCTTCCTGATATGACTAATCCAAATTTTTACTATTCTAAATAACCTAACACTATTATCCTTAAAATTCTTAACTTTTGTCTCCAAGTTATAAAAATAACAAAGGCTAGCTGGCTGAGCCTCAGCAAGGATCAAGTTAGGACTTTGAGCCTTAGCAGAGTTCAAAACAAAGACCAGGTCTTTCTTTGGTCTTCTCATAGTTAAAACAATCTATAAAAATAACAATAGACAGTGTTTCCTAAGTTAGGAAAGAAAAACACTTAGGTAATTCAGGTCTTTCCCTCCTTTCCTTATACCTCACACAGTGAGAGAGACAGAGAGACAGAGAGAGAGAGAGAAAGAGAGAGAGAGAGAGAGAGAGAGAGAGAGAGAGAGAGAGAGAGAGAGAGAGAGAGAGAGAGAGAGAGAGAGAGAGAGGTTACCTCCTCTAAGCCCTCAGAGAGAAAGTCTAGTTCTGCCAACTGCCAGAGACCAAACTGCCATACACAAAGAGCATAGAAAAACCATTAGACTTGAAACTGACACTCTGTCTCAGCTCTGTTTAAAACTCCAATTCTTTCTCAAGCCAATTCTTTCTCTACTTCTTTTCTCTAAACCAATATAACAAGACTTAATTCCTAATATCATCCTTATAGATGTCAGAAGCAAAGCCTGGTGAGGAATGAGAGTTGCCTAGCTTATTGTTTTTATAAGTCATTTCAGTCCTGTCTGACTCTTCAGAATCCCATTTGCAGTTTTCTGCAATAGCAAATACTGGAGGGGTTCATCATTTTTCTTTCTCCAACTCATTTGATAGATGAAGAATCTGAGGCAAATGGGGGAAATGACTTGCCCAGGTTCACACAGCTAATAAATGTTTGAGACTGGATTTGAACTCACAAATGAGAAGAGTCTTCCTGATTCCAAGCCCAGTGCTCTACTGTGCTACCTTGGCTAGCCTGGTCCCTTCCTAAAATGGAGACCTTGGGAGGAACTCACCAACTGAAGAAGGGGTATACAATGGCAGATGGAGTTTCAAGGTAAAAAAGCTATAGGGGTTGGGGGATATCCCAGGATGACATGGCAACTAAGGAACAATATAAGTCCAGCAAGTCAGAGTCAGAGTCCAAAAGGGAATTGTTCAATATATTTCCCCAATGTCTTTTTCTTTTTATGACTACAGCTTGCATTCCTAGACCCTGTTTTTTTTTCATAATCAGAAAAGGGATTATGTGCCCACATCTGTCTTTGTTGCATATCATGCCTTGGCCTGATGGCAAGGGGACTCAAAGTTCATCAATTTAAAGTTCACTGGCTATCAGAGATGATGGGGTCCTTTGAGATGATCCAGTCCAGTGTCCCCTATGCACTGGTCCAGGAACCAGCATTGAGGGATTTTTTTAAGAGGCAATAGCAATTGCCCCAAGATGACATGACTTAGTTGTGACAGTAGGGCTAGATGCCAGGTGTCCTTCCTCCCACTCATCTGTTCTTTCTTTAAAGCAAGAGATCAGTTTTCAATAACAAGTCTCTTCTTTTATAGGGTCAGCATCTTCTCAGGAAGAAGAAATTAATACTTCCCCTCTACATCACTGGCAGCAAAAATACATTATGGGTATATAGCATCCTCATTGGGGTACAAGAAGGGACTGATCATTTATAGAGAGATCTATATATCATCATTCTTCCCATGAATTATCTCTCTTAAAAAAAAAACAATGCTTACCTTTGAATCAACACAGTGTATTGGTTCCAAAGCAAAAGAATAATAAGGGCCATATGGAGGGTAAGTGACTTGTCCAGGGTCACACAGCTAGGGAATGTCTGAGGTCATATTTGACCCCAGGACCTCCCATCTCTAGTCCTGGCTCTCAATCCACTGAGCCACCTACCTGCACTCCTTCCCATAAATTCTTGCAGATTTTCCAACAAATCTATGAATGTCCTTGTTTTTAGAGAAGGATGTGGGATACCAGGATCTCTGAGTTCATTTGAATGGGGAACTTCTGGTGTGGAAATTTTCTCTATGGAAGAGTCCCTAAATCTGAGGAAAATTCTTAGAACTACTGGATTGTTTTCATTAATTGCCACAAGAGGGAGCTCTAAGGCCAGATTATTGGGAATATTGACCAGTCAGGGTGTCCTCAATTTTAGTTATCGCTTAAGTGGATGTTTTCACAAGGAAGAATAATACCTTTAGGGAAAGAATATTTCTGCTTTTTATGTCCTGAAAGATATGGAAGAAAATTCAAGATTTAGGAATAACTCATGAATATGAGAATAATCAAGTATCTCACTAACACCCAAACTGATATTTCTAATAACTGAAATGAGGTCTCCCATCCCTCCAAAAGACTCTGTTGACCCTCAAAGAGAGAAAGACTGAGGCTTCTAGAAGCACTGTCTTCCACAAAATTCTTTGTGGCACCTCAAAAACACCTGTTAGTTCTCAAATCCAGCTATCTTCCTTATTACGGTAGGGAACACTGTATCACTATACGTGTTGGATCAAAACAGTTCACTTTAGAAAAGTTAGAAGCCATAAGTCTTTTTGGTAGTTTCTTGTTCCTCACACAAGACATCCCTTCTCTTGCCTCTGCCCTCGTATATAAGTGCTCCCCTTGCCTAGAATGCACCCTTTCTTCCCCTCTGCCTTCTAGAATCCCCTAACTTCCTTCAAAACTCAATGCTTCCTCCTACATGAGCTTATTCCTGACCTTTCCCTTTTATCCTTCACCTCAGTTGTTAGTATTCTCTCCCTTGAAATTCCTTTTTATTACTTTGTATATACTTCTGATTTATTTGTGCACAAGTTGTATCCCTATCCAGTAGAATATAAACTCAAGGACAGGCTTATCGCTTTTTAATATTCCTGGTAATTAAACACAATATGTAACTAATAAATATTTGTTTAATTGAATCCTTACTATCATTTTTGTCATCACCATCATCGTCATATTATTGAAGGATATTTGTTATTCCCCCGTAGAGTACAGAAACTGTGATTATGAGGAAATAGAATCCAAGAAGAGCCCCTGCAGTACTTGAGTCTTTGGTTTCATTCTTCATTGTTGTTGTTTTTATATTTTGTTATTTAGTTGGTCTATGACCTGGTAGAGATTTTCAGCAATTGTTCCCTAGGGAGGCTTTCTGGGTTCAACACTGAGCACAAATCAACTTTGAGAGCTGAAGCTGGAGGACAAGTGAAGATAACTTGCTTCAGAGGATAGCCACTCTGCTCTCCCCTTCTACACACGAGACCAGAGCCATGAGAAATCTTGGACAAGCTGAAGCATCTCAGACATTAGCTTTGGCTTTGAAAAAGCTACTTGTTACAGTTATAGTTAATCAAAGCATATGAAAATAGACTCCCAGGGTTCCTTTCCTTCTGGAAAAGGCTTTATCTGACTGAAAAAGGTATATTCAATTTGCCTCTTTGCCATCCACTCCAGTCTCCAGTTGACCAAATGTGAATCATTCTCTGTACCATTTGGGTAGGGCCTAACAGCATAGCTAGACTTTCTCCACAGTCAGATCAGAAGGGAACTGATTTCTGTGATCATATACCTCACTCATCTGTTCCCAGACAAAGACTTTAAATACACAATTTGATACAACTATCTGGATTTATGACAGCCTCTGAGAGCCTTGTACCTCCACACCTGGGGATCTTGACTGTCCCTTTACTTATATTATATAGAGTGACCTAGAGATTAGCAATTTCTAGGAGATGATTAAGGTCACTTGTTTTGCCTATTAGATGTTGCAAACATGAGCCACTCTTTCAATAAACTGGCATGAGAAAACAACAACAAACTATAAGGTATTCAGACACTGTAAGCAGTGGAGGAATAGAGAATTGAGAAATACAGTCCTAAGTCCTCAAGACAAAAGGAAGAGGGACTTTCTACAGCTAGGGATACCCATCAGATGCTTCTGTATTCAGATGGCATTACCTTGATGGTATCAAGCCCCAGAATACTACAGATCTTCTTCAAAGGTATTTACATCACTATTCAATAGAGATTAACCTAATAATTCAAACAGCAAAAACTATGAGGAGGGATGAATTCTTTTGCTCAAATTATAAGATGCAGACAAATGGACAGCTCATTGACTTCTATCCAAACATGTCTTAGGACAATCCATCTGCGTTGTCTTCTTTCAGAACTTTAAAAGAAAACAGGTTTCATTGAACTTAGGAAATTGTAATATTTTTCAATTTTCCCATTGTAATATTTATTGGGAAAATGGGGTGAGATTGATGAACATGGGAGACTGAAGGATTTGTAGCAGGGAAAGGAGGAGTTGAAGGGAGAGAGGGAATATGGCTGCCAGTGAGGTAAAAGGAGAGAAATGGCCCCTGCCAAGAGGCTATTTTTGAAAAATGGGGTTCCTCAGAAATGGGCCACTTATGATAACCTGAGGGGACATCTTCTCTATAGAATGATGTTGCAGATACCCCAGAGCAGGTAAGCATGGACCCTCCTGAGGGACAAGCCTCCCTCCAGACTTAGTCACCCAGCAGGGGTCCAATAAGGATTGTCTGTGGTTGAATGGCTGTCCAGAGGCTCAGCTCCCTCTATGTCCCTTGAAATGTTAGTCCTCTTATCTGCAATAAGACTGCAATATACAAATAAAGATAAATTTTAATAATAAGTTGGATTGGGATAATATCAGGGAAGAGGGAAGAGGGATTCCCTACATGAGGTTTGAGTCTCTCTCATCTTTTGAGCTGAGGCCAGGCCTCACAGGCTGGTGGAGGGTTTTTTTTTATTCCTGTCTATGCTATATCTGTGCTAGCTTTCCTAATTTCAAAAGTCTTAGCAGTAGACAGAGAGAGGAAGAAAGTTCTGACTTTCAGAGCTGGTTGGGCCTGTATCTTCAGGCTGACGCCCCTAAAGACCGGCCTTACAGTTCAAACTGCTTCCCTTAAGTCCTTTTGTTGATGACATGATCACAGGAATCCAGGGAGAGCACACAGTTGGGAAAATCATGAAAATAGAGGCATTTCTATCCAGTGACCAGGGGAGAGACCTCTCTCCACTTCAAGGGCCAGGAAGGTAGAGCTTGTTACAAGACCAATTGCCACTCCCAGTTGCCCCTTCCCCCACCAACTGTTTGTCTTGTCAATATCTTCTCTCTCATGTTCCCACTATTGTTTGTTCCAACTCATTGGCAGAAAGTCCAAAATTTGCTTTCATTTTCCTTTCCACACCAACTTGTTTTCCTCATACACACACAAATCCTTTTAATATGCCAATTAGTGCAATATGACAATATAAAAGTACCTTTTAATTGTCAAAGAATGAGAATTGGGGAAATTGTAGTTGACCCAGAGAACATATTAATTGTAGATAAATGACAGTGAACTTGCATGTAAGAAAGAATATAAAAGATATTATCAAAGAAATATATGGTAAGAAAATGACAATAAGGATAAGAGAGAGAAAGCTTGAGTACTATACAAGTAACCATGACACTTTAAAAGACCTAAAGAGATGGAGTTATAAATTTATCTGCCAGTTCTGGAAATCAGTTTGGAATTATGTATAGAAAGAGACATCCAAACTTAGAAGCTCTATTCCTAGACATAGAATCCCAAGAAGATCAATGACAAAAAGAAGTGCACCATATACACCAAAATATTTATAACAACCTTTTTTGTAGTAGGAAAGGACTGAAAATAAAGTAGATGCCTATGAATTGGAGAATGACTAAGTAAATTGTCCCTGAACATGATGGAATACTAAAAATAATGAATCTGATGCATACATGGAAGCATGATATAAATTGATGAAAAGTAAAATAAGCAGAATGAGGAAAACAAGATATCTGACAACCACAACAATGTAAATGGAAACAACAAAAACAAAACAAGCCCAACTGAATTTATTGTTGTCATTTCATATCTGACTCTTCATTACTCCATTTTGGGGTGCTCTTGGCAAGTTTCCTTCTCTATATCTTTTTACAGATGCGGAAACTGAGACAAATAGGGTGAAGTGATTTGACCAGAGTCACAAAGCTAATAAGAGTCTGAGGTTGGATTTGAACTCATTTTTTTTTAACTCCAGGCCCATCACTCTATCCACTGTATTACCTAATTGCCCAAACTGAATACATTGCAATTATCATGACCAAATTTGACTCCAAAGAAAAATTACTAAAAGGAACTTCATACTTTTAAAAATTTAAGTTTTAATTTCTTTTCAAATTCACCCTCTATTCCTCCTTCCTCTATGGCCCTCCATTGAGGGGGGAAAATATTGCAAACATTATTGTCAAGCAAAACAAATTCTGATGTTAGCCTTTTCCAAAAATAAAAGTCTTGATTTGTACTCTGAGTCTATTATCTCTATATCTAGAGGTCAGTGATATGTTTCATCTTCAGTCCTCTGGAATTGTTATGTTGACCAGAATTCCAAAGTCTTTCAAAATTGTTTGTCTTTATAATATTGTTGTTATAGAAATTATTCTTCTTGTCCTGTTCACTTCATTCTGCATCATTCCATACAAGTCTTCCCATATTTCTTTTCTTCTTTCTTCCTTCCCTCCCTCCCTTTCTCCCTCCTTTCTTTCCTCCTTCCCTCCCTACTTCCCTCCTTTTTCTTTCTTTCTTTCTCTTTTCTTTCTTTCTTCCTTTCTTTCTTTTTTCCTTCTTTCTTTCTTTCTTTCTTTCTTCCTTTCTTTTTTCCCTTACTCCTTCCTTCTTTCCTTCCTTCCTTCCTTCCTTTAAAATTAAGCTATTGCTCTTCCGACTAAGCATTTATAGGATGACATGGATTAGAATGACAGGGGATTCATGTGTTATGCTCTCTCTGGGAAGAGGAAATATTCATATTGATGAGATCATAGATCCACTAAAATAATAATTTTGTGTAGTATATAGAGCAGACATCCTCTTCATTTCACAGATGAAACAGTTAAAAACCAAAGCAGCCTTGCAGAGATTACATATAGGAACAATGCTACAATTCCAGTAGACCATCTGCATTCGTGAAAATGATTCAGCAACCTAGATTTGGGGTTGGAAAGGACCCCGGAGATTATTTAATCCAACTCCCTCATTTTATAAATGAGGAAATCAAGCCCAGAAAAGTTGAATAATGTCCACGATCAATATATCTAGTTGGCATTTTTTCTAAGCCTTTTTTTATCACTCAAATAAATGATACATGGAGTCATATATTTGGAGCTGAAAGAAACTTAAAAGTCATGTGGTCCAGCCTGCTGCTTTTAGATAGATAAGGGATTATTATTCCCATTTACATATGATCTCTATATACTACTAAAAGCTAAATTTAAATAGTTTATGCTAGGTTATACAGCTAGAAAGTGGTAAATAATGGTGTCATAGTTTGGGACAATCTCTGTTTTTATCTGGCCTGGTCTTTCTCTGTTCAACAAGATTCCCTAGTTATCTTCTAGCTTTTCTTCCTTATCTTTTTCTGGGATTCCCTTCCCCCACTGCTATCCCTACCCTTTCCTCCAAATCTATGGTGCAGTAGAAATTCCTAGGATCTTATCTGATTTCTTTTTGCTTATGACCTTAGGGAAACCAATTAGACTTGCCTAAGAAGTACCTGTCCCAACTATAAAACACCTGAGCTTCTCTTATCTTGGAATGTCCCTAACCTTGGAGTTTAATGAGCTTCCTTGAACCAAGAGCTACATAAGCTGCTATGAATCATTGCCCTAGGAGCCTCATTGAGAGATAAATACAGCCTTACACCAAGTCCTAAGACCAGCCTCTTATTAGACCAAGATAAACTCCTTCTTAGAGACATGGTCTGAAGACCATTGTGCCCAAGACTCTCTGGTGATATTCCTAATTTTATTCCTTCCCTTCCCCATTTCTAATCCCTCTCTGGAGGGCTCAGTCCCTGTCCCTGAGTGAGGGAGTTGGTAGACTGGTCTAGATTAGAGATGTCAATTCTGGCTCCATTGTGAAGATAGAAAATGTGAGTATCTTTGTCTTCTTTGTCCCTGTTTTCCTCACCTTTGGGTGTCTCCATTTAAGAGACATGGCTTTTTCTTTGAGGTCTTCCCTTAAATATGGCAAATATTACTGTCAGCATTGACCAACTCCTCTAATTCTTCTTCAAAGTCCCTTAAGTCCTAGTATGGACCCTGGCAAATGGATTCTATTAAGCATGGTAGTGTGATGGAAAGAGAACTGAACCAAGAGTTAGGGAACTAGTTTCCTCTGCCTTTGGGCAAGGCGTTTTGCTTCCTTAGATCTAGCTTGCCCATTTGTAAACTGAGGAAGCTAAATCAAATTATCTGAAAGGTCCCTCTTGGTCCTGAAATCCTTGGATTCATTTATGCTACTTTTCAAAGGAATTAAGAAAAAAAATAGAATCTTTGAGAAAGAGCTCCTAGAACCAAAGATTTAGAGCTGGAAGGAAGTTTAGAGGTCACTGAGTGAAACCTTTTATTTTACTAATAATAGATACTACTGGTGTTTGAGATTAAATGATCCACCCACAGGTTACCCAGCTAGTAAGTGCCTGAGATGGGATTTAAATGCAGGTCTTCCTGATTCCAAGGTCAACACTCCATCCACAGGGCCACATCATTGTTACATTCTCAAAGCGCTAAGGGCATGTGGGATGTCAGGAAATTCTATGGCTGGGGAGGTAATAAACAAGCTTTATTTTCCATTTTTGTTAACATTTGCTCCTAACAATGTCATGATTTGGAAGAAAATATAAAAGAGTTGGCACATCAAAGAGACAGTGGGAATGAACAAGGAGGCAAAGCTTCCTACGCAGAGAGGCCTTCCATTCTTTGTCCCAGCTCTTTGGCTCTGTACAACTGGTGCCATGAAATGGCAGAGATGGATACATTTCAGGGACAAGCTTCAGCTTGTAATGTAGTTAGCGGTAAATAGCATTTTGGAGAGCTGGGAAGCATTCCGCCAAGTAATTTGTTTTTTAAATAGCTATGTGAGTTTGTCTACAGTGTGATTTCCATTCCACTGGAGCAGAAGGTGGTGTTTCTTTTGTTTATAGTATTAGTGTTATATTATTGTTGATCTCATTGTTCCTATTTGTGACATGTTTACCTCAGTGGGACAGTCATTGTAGAAGGCAAGTTGGAAGCCAATCTACACACCAAATATGCAGAAGTAAAGAAAAAGGCTCCAATTTCTCCTGCCGAGTGCATATTACTCCTCACTTGGATTGTTAAATTCTAATTATAGGCTGTTGATCCCCGTTAGAAGGATTTATAAGCCTAAACACAGTTCTGCAAGGTCCTTTGCTGATAGGTGTGTTCAATGCCCATTGTTGTGTAAATGCAACATTTGGGGCCTTGGACAGTTTGGATTTCTCCAGGAGAGCTTTAGAGAAAAATGGACTAAGTATGACTAAGGACAGAGCTAGGCAAGAAGGGTTCATCCTCCTCTTGACACATAGTTATTGCAGAATTGTTGGCAGCCTGGGGACACAGCAGCCCTGAAGGTGATGGCTAAGAAAAGGCCAGCTTCTGAAGCTAGCTACTGCTAATTTATTCATCCTGAATTTTAGTTCAGTTGATGAAGGAGGAGATAAAGGCTTTAAGAATTGAAGGGATTTCCCCAAGGTCACACTGTCCTGAGAAAGACTGGGTCTACTGACTCCCAACTAGGTACTCTTCCTTCATTAAAACCTCAAGGGAGTTGTTAGGTACTCACCATCTAGAATGAAAGTGACATAATAATTATCCAGTGCACAGGCCCAATCTCCTGAGAGAAATAAGAACCAGGATGCTCAATGAGCCCCCCATTAGCAGGAACCCAATTATTTTACCAGCACCATCAATTATCCAGAACTTAGTCTCCATTTTATGGAGTCAAATGACAATAAAATAAGCTAATATCAAGCATTTAACAGAAAAATCTAAATTCTAGGGTATGTCCTAGTATTAGCCAGTATCCAACCCAGTCACTTTCCTGGCTAAAATTATGGCAGTTAACATTCAGAGTCATGATCTGAAGGACTATAAAGATTCTGAGCTCAGATAGATGGAGCTGGGAGAAACAGTAAAGATCATCCTGTCTACCCTCCTTCATTTTATAGATAAAAAATCAAACCCAGATTGCAAGAGTGAAAAAAAAATATTGTATCCAACATAAAAAAAAAACCTTATGTTCTCCTACTGGTAGTGGGATGGAGATTAGAATGCAGCATTTATACAGATAGGTAAATATAAGACAATGTGAGGAGAAAGAGAATATGGAGTATATAAGGAAAAACTTCCTTGAGCAGGTAAGCAAAGTACCTCATCTAAGGAAATATAGGATTCTAAGAGATGAAGGTGAGGAGAGAATAGTTGGCAGGCTTGCAGGAAAACCTATGCAATATACAATTCAAAGAAAAGGAAATAAGCTACCTTGGCCATAGTATAAAGTGTATGAAAGGAAGTAATGTGAAATAAGACAGGAAAGATGCTTACCTGGAAGCAGATGGTCAAGGGCTTTGAATACTAAGTTGAGGAGGCTGTATTTTATCATAAAGGCAATAGGGAACCACTCCACTGAAGTTTTTTGGCAAAAAAAAAAATGATCTGATCAGAGATATACTTTTAAATTATTTCAGCAACTTTGTGTAGATAGACTGGGGAAGCAGGGAGATAAAATAGGAGTCTATTTCAACAGTCCAAGAAAGGGGATAAGTAGCTGAATTAGGGTAGTAGCAAAAGTAATGAAGAAGCCAAATTCAAAAGATTTTTGTGGAGGTAGAATCAATGAGACTGGTAATGGATTAGATATGAGAGTGAGGGAAATGTAAGAGTTGAGGATTATTCCTATACTATATACCTGAGTAACTGGAAGGGTGGCACTATCCTCACTAGAATCAGAGATGTTTGAAATAGGGGGTACATTGTAGGGAGAGAAGGAGAGATAATGAGCTTTGTTTCTGGACATGAGTTTGAGATATCTATCTGGACATTCAGGTGTAGATGTCCAGCAAGTAGTCTATATATAGGATTGGGGTCCATGATGTGGGGTTGTCTACAAGGTGTTTTAATTCCACTGGAGCAGAAGGTGATATTTCTTTTCTTTATGATATTAGTGTGTTATTGCTGATCTCATTGTTCCTATTTGTGACATGTTAGATTATTCACTTGCAAAAATGAATAAAATGGAACTGTTTTGAGTGATAATACAAACCAGATTGAATTGCTTATCAACTCCAGGAGGAAGGAGGGGGGAAGGCAGGGAGGCAACACAAATCATATAAATTTGGAAAACTTAGGTGTAAATTTGTTGTTAAAGTAAGCTAAAGATAAAAATAAAAACAAATTTTAAATGAAAATTTTAAATTATTTTTAAAGGAAAGTTGGGAGCCAGAAGAGAGGTTAAAGCTAGCGCAGTAGATTTAAGAGTAATTTGCATCAATTAAATCTAGTGCTGATGACAAAGAGAAGAGATCCAAAGACCAGGGAAGACAGAGTATCCAGGTTTAGGATGTGATCAAGAAATCAGAAGTGGTAGAGAGTAGACTGTGGAATCTTAGGAAAATCATTTAACTTCTTGATACCCTAGAAAATTCTTAAGACTAGAATTGCAGAGCAGGTGTCCATTGATATTGATAGAGGATGTTTCATTAATGGGACTCCCCAACACCGATGAAATAACAGGTCTGGTTCCTTCTCCCCATCCACCCCCACTATTCCAAGGGTCAAAAAGGATGACCCCCCCCAATGTCTTTGCACATAGTAGGTATTAATTAAATGCATGCTTAATTGAAATTAACTTTAGAGTTGGAAGGATCCTTGGTTAGCATATATTTAAGTAACTCACTTTTATAGATGAAGATAACAAGTAGGCAATGGTAAGAATGGCACTTAAATGTCTGCCCCTTGGTACAATGACCTTCCACTCCTGCATGCTTTCTCACCAAACAGTAATCAGTTGTCTTCAGAGCTTGCTAAGTTGGAAAATGGTACATTGTAGTGGAGTGTGGTTCTGTTAGATAGAGGGCATACAACCGAATAAGCAGACTTAAATCCCATATAGCATAAATAATTATCTCATAATTGTTTTCCAAGAGTTTAAAAAGCCTCTTGGGTTTTTTCACTCAACTTTTTTTTATACCCTTACCTTCAGCTTTAGTAATGATAAAACAGAAAGATAACCAAATAGGGTTAAGTGGCTTGTCCAGAGTCATATAGCTAGGAAGCATCTAAGGTCAAATTTGAACCCAAGTCCTCCCAACTCCAGTCCTGACTCTCTGTCCACTGTGCTACCAGGCTGCCTCTTACCCACAACTTTTCCTGTAAGTTAATAAGCATTCATTAATTGCTAACTATATTCCAGGCACTGTGCTACATACTGGGCAAAAAGAAAGGCAAAAACATGGTCCCTGCTCTTAAGGAGCTCATATTTTAATGGGAAAGACAACATGCAAATAATTCTGTACTTAGTGCAGGAGGAAGGGAATCTCAGAGGAAAGGGACAGGCCTTAAGAATGGCCTCTTGCAGAAAGTAAGATCTGAGCTGAGTCTTAAAGGAAGCTACACAAAGCAGAAATGAAGTGGAGGTGAAAGTGAGCATTCCAGGGATGGGGGACAGCTAGTGGGAGATAGAATGTCTCTTGTTGGGCCTTAAACAGCCAGGAGGTCAGTGTAGATTTTCTAGAGGATAAAGATGCTCAGGAGAGCCACCAGTCTTATCCAAGTCTTCTTTTAGCTTTAAGTTCTAATTAAAAAAAAAAAAACCCTTACCTTCCTTCTTAGAATCAATTCTGTGTATTGGTTCCAAAGCAGAAGAGTGGTAAGGGCTAGGCAATGGGGGTTGAGTGACTTGCCCAGGGTCACACAGTTAGGAAGTGTCTGAGGTCAGATTTGAACCCAGGACCTCCTGTCTCTTGGTCTGGCTCTCAATCCACTGAACCATTCAGCTGACCCCTAAGTTCTAAAATGTTATATCAAACTAGGCTGTGATTGGTGGAATGTTTGTGATGGGGCTGTGGGCATTATTTCCTCGTAGAGATGCAGTTTTTCCTTTCCATTTCATTAACTACCTATTGTAAATAAAGATTAAAGGAGAGGAAAGCAGTTGGGGATTGGAAAGGAAAGAAGATGGATCTTTAAATATATATATATATATATATGTACATATATAATGATAGTTCACATTCCAATAGCATGTTACACTTTTAGTCCTTCTCTTCTTCTTAGTTTTAATAGCATTATTCCTCCCCCACCAAATTCCCACCTAAAATTGGGGAAATACTCAGTACTTTCTCCAGATCAACACTGGGTAGGATTAACACCCAGAAATGGAAAGCAGTCATGTCTATAATCTGAAATCAGTGGCTTTTAGTCAGTGAGGAATCTTTGCAGCAGGAGTTGGGGTCCAGGGCTTTCTTAGGCATGACCTTCAATGCCCCCATGAAATTCTGAACCCACTGTGGGTGGCTTTCCTTGCACCAGATAGACTCTTCTTCCTTGGAATGGGGATGTTGTCCAGATGTAGGTGAAAGAGGGATTGTTAGAGTCAAGACTTGAACCATGGCTGGAAGATAAATTGTCAAGTTTCTGCCACCAGAGGGAGCTGAGTCCCCTTGCTTGGGCAATGGGCTGTGGTCTATGATCTGAGGTCTGGAGAAATGGATGGCTTCAGATGACTGCGGGCTCCCACCACTGCAGGGGCAGCAAGCAAGCTGGGGACTCCCCCCTCTCCAACCCCCACACCCGCCCCTGCCTTTCCAAGTCGTTCTAGTTGCATTTCAAGTTCCAGAGCAGACTAGGACCAACTCTTAAGTTTGTCAAAAGACTGAAGGCTGGGGGCCTGGAGAGGAAAGGTGAAGAGGAGATTAGAGGAGTGGGGGAGAAATGAGAGGAAGAAGAGGAAACATTGGATTCCTGGAGATTTGGGATTGGCCAAGAGGGAAGTTATTGGATTAGACTGGGACATTGGAGAGGAATTTCAGAAGCCTTAGTTCTAGACAGAAATTCAGGAGGCCAGCCACAGGGACAGGTGAAGTGAATGTGAATAGTAGGAAAGGAGGGTTGTCCTGTGTGTATTCTCCAGAAGAGAAGAGAGAGCAAAGGCAACGACTAGAGACAGAAACAAAGAAAGAGGAAGTTGTGAAATCTGACTGTTGTAAACCATTTTTTAAGCATTACTTCTCTTTTTCCTTCTCCTAAAAAAAAAAAAAAAGCTTTCTTTAAAAGCCTAAAAATATAGTGATAACTGAGTTGAGAGCACAGAAGTCGACCTACTGCTACCCTGGACAATATTGGTGATGGACTATTCTCCTTTGGGTCCAAATGTCTACTGGAAGGAATGAAGATGGCTTGGATTTTAAATCTCCATCCCCCTCTCTCCTCCACATACATACACATTGTATGTATGTATGTATGGGACACATTGTATGTAGGGACTATATACAGAAAAATTGATGTGCACCCCAGGAATGAAAATCAAATCAGTTCTAAATTCTATTGAGTTGGCTGCCACAGATGAGTTCTGGCTTTATTTGTCTCAGTTGCAATGGAAAGAGCCATCAACTCAAGCCCGAATTTTACCTCTCACTCTACCATTAAGCAGGCACTTCACTTACCAGCTTCAGTTTCCTCATCTGTAAAATGGGGCTCATAATATTCTCCCCATCAACCTCATAGGAATAGGAGGATTAAAGGTGTTAATGTTTGTTAAAACTCTTTGTATAGTTGTATGAACAATAATGAGCTAATAACAAAGTACTTTGAAAAATTAACCAGTATCAATACTGGTTATATTACATTATATTGCTGTAAAACAAATGCTTGACCCAGGAGATAGAAAGTAAGTATAAGACACCATCTTCATACTAAATTGTGAATTCTTTGAAAGGATTGTACCAAAATGCTTTATCCCCCCAGAGCCTAGCAGAATGCCATGCTAATACTAGGTGCTTAAAAGGTTTGTTTAATTGAACTACAACAACCTCCTAAGGTAGCCCATCACCCAGACAAAGCAAGTACCCTGAGGGCTCAGCTGTACAAGCAGATTTGTGGTTGAGAGACTAACCTAGGAAAGCAGGAAGCAATGGAGAAGGAAATAGGTGTCTTCTCGGATTCACTTTTTCTTCCAGAAAACCAAAGATAATCTGAACTTGCCTCCTCCATATGCCCACTCACTATAATGCTAGAGTGGGCTGAGAGTTTGGAATAATTGCCCAGAACTGCGGTCTCTAACTACCAACAATAAAGAATGAATGAGCAAACATTCTAGTAAGTCCCTCCACCTTGGAATGTCAGAGACAGAAAGGTTCTTGCAAACAGCCTTTTTAGATTGCATAGAATGCTGGATTTGGAGGTAGGCAGACCTTGGTACCAAACACTGCTGACACCTCTTTAACTTAAGTTTCCTTGGATGGCCTTTGAAGAAGGTGGTCCCTTTCCAAATAGAAACTGATGGTCTTTTAATCCTTACTTTATAAACTCAGAAATCAAGGCTCAGAGATGCAAAGCAATTTGCCTGAGATGGCCCAATTAGCATTTTTATTCCTCTAGGGGTTGTTACCTATATTAGCATTTTAAAGATCATCTATAATAAAAGATGTTTAGAATTGGATGGTCCTTGAAGACCATCTAATTCCTTCATTTGACAGAGCAGGAAATTGATGCACAAAAAAGAAAGTAATTCCCAAAGTTACAAAGCCAAATTTGTGGCAGAACAAGCCTGGATCCCAGTACTCCTGGGACCTCTGCCTAGTGTTTTGGATGAATAAAAGGGCAGTTTCCCTCCCTTGAATACAGGCTAATTTCCCCCTCTTAGAACAGGTAGATTTATGGAGAGCTAGGTAGGTAGTATTTCAAATTATTACTAAGAGCTCTCTGTATGATTCTTATTCCCTCTCTTCTCTCCTTCTAGGCCAGTGGAAAAGAACTGCCCGGTAAAGGAGCTCAGAGATTTCACCCTGGAAATTTTTTTTGCCAATCTCCTGGCATTGGGCATATTAATAATAATGATAGCTAACCTTTAGATAGCACTTACTATGTGCCAGGCACTAGGTGCTTTTCAATCATATAATTTGACCCTCACAACAATCCTGGGAGTAGGTGCTATTATCCCCATTTAACAAATTCAAAAACTGAGGTTAAGTGACTTGCCCTAGTCAGAGATTGTAATTATGAGGCCAGATTTTACTTTGGGTCTTCCTGACGTCAAACCCAGTCTCACTCCTCTTCAATGCCTAGCTGCCGCAACTTTGAAACTGCAATCTGGGACTTGGACAGTCGGAGTGCCTGAACAAATAAGAAAATGGGAAGCAGCTTCCCCTTTCCTTCTCTCCTGATTTTTCCTTTTGGACAAATAGGTGCTAACTAAATAAAGGCTTAAGAGACTGGTTTATGCCTTTATATTGAGAGAAAAAGAGTGGAAGAAGTTTGGGTTATATATATATATATATATATATATATATATATATATATATATATATATATATCTTTTTGCCTTTCATTTGAGAAAGACAGAATTTCAGAGCTGAATTAACTAATCTAACAGCTTCATTTGAAAGGACTTGAGAAAGTGACGATCTGTTTTTTCTTCTCTTTGCCCTGGATCTGGCATATAAAAGCTACCTCCTATCTTCCCAAACCCATCTCCTGCCAGGCTCTACTAATTGGGCCATGTCCCTCTTCCCTGGCCCATTTGACCTCTTCAGAATCCCAGTTCTTGGGCTTTTGGGGAATTTAGGGAATGGATCAAGGGAGTTCAAGATAAAATACCACTACTCATGATCCCTGAATAGTGACTAACATTTAGTTTCCTGTCCTTTCTGCAAAGGCAATGGGAGACTTGGCATGATGTAGAGGCATGGAACAGGATGCCAGGGTCCTGCTGAGAAACAATGAGAGAAAAACAGATGACTTAATTAAAGAAAGAACTTTCTAGAGGTTTCCTTTTGATATTTGCCTTTTAGGGTATATGCCATGAATCACTCTGGACCTTTGATTTTATTGATACCCAAGAACTCCCTGGTGAGGAAATTCCTTCTACAGCACTTTGTCTGCAATTTGTAGTTTGAGAACTGCCCAGACCCACAGCACTGAGAAGTTAAATATTTGAGAATGTATCATATGTGGTACTTCAACCCAAATTTTCCATGCTTCCAGGTCCTAGCCACCATATCAGACTTTGCTGGGATTGGTAACCAAAAACCAAAACCAACACACATACAAACACACACACACACACACACACACACACACACACACACAGCCCTTAAAAACCTTTCCATCTGCATGACATAGGGTTGCAAAAATATTTTCAACTCCATTATTATCCATATTTATAAGTTAGTGAACTCCTTACTTCACCAACCCTGTGGAATAGGAATGCAAGTGTCATCCCCATTTTACAGATGAAAAAACTGAGACTGGGGTTCTCTTTGCTCAAGAGTGCAAGGCTAGTGAGGCAAAATTCAAGGCTAGACTTCCTGAACCCAAGTGCAGCTGCCCCCTGCCTCCTGTATTTTACCGGAAATCACTGACTAATTTGACCCCTATAACTGCCCCGCCAGAATTGTTAGCGCTGTTTTTTAGATGAAAAACCTAAATTTCAAGGAGAAGAAATAGTTTTCTTAAGGTCAAAGAGAATGTAAAAAAATAGCCAAAGCCAGAACTCAAGGGAATAGGTTGATTTACTGATATTTATGAATTTCAAGAAAGGGTCTCACAGAGGAGAAGGTGGGGAGCGGGGAGGGATAAGGCAGAGAGAGAAAAAAGAAAGAGTAAATATGGGGGCGAGGGGGGGGGGAAGAGAGATGGAAATGGAAGAAGAGACTAACCACCAGCCCAGCCCCTCTCTACATCTTTTCATCCACAGTCACTTGGAGAATTAGTCATTTCATCTACTCCGGTGGCCTGGACTCCCTTCCTCCCTGGCCTGCGTTTGCGCAGCGCCGCCCGAATCCCACGGCCGCGCCCCTTTGCCGGCCGGAAGGGGCGATGAGGCCTGGTGAGTTTATCATACCCCAGGATACTAGGTGGCAGTGCTGCTCAGCGAATCGGGGTCGCGAGTCTCGATCACGCCTCTGGAGTATTAATTTACTCCCTCTCCTCTATCCCTGAAATACGCAGCGAAGTTCATTTCAGTGTGGCTGAGAGACCCAAACTGCCATTTTCTCTAAAAAAGCGGGGACGGGGGCGGGGGGGGAGGGGGGTACGCGCCTTCTCCTGTCTCTGCTCATCACCCAAAAGGATGGACACACATCTAAGATCTGCGGCTCTAAGCGAATTTTGCATTCTGAATTAAACTGAGAGATTAAGTTGGAGTTAATATTCGTTTTAGGCACCAGACATTGACGTAGAGAATTATAACCCCTTGTATTGAAGTGGCTTGTGTGTGTGTGTGTGTGTGTGTGTGTGTGTGTGTGTGTGTGTGTGTGTAGTCACACCAGCCTATGAGATTCATAAGCACTTTTAAAAATCGTGTGGCAGCTACCTATCACATATAGATTATTTAGTGTATGACATAGTTTATATCACCCATATGTTCCTATAAGGTATTGTTCTAACACACACATGCATACACTCGGTCACTTAAGCCAAGAACTGGCATTAATTATTGTGGGATCCAATCGTTTTTCTGCTTTAGCTAGAAATTCGTTAACAATAAAATCGGGTCTAAGATACTTTTCTCAGCGCAGGAGGGACCAGCATAGTTGAGATTGAATTTGGTTTAGTCACCAGCTCTTAACACAGTGCCTGGCACAAAGGAGACCCTGTAATAAATGGTCAGTGAATGTCGCCGAGACATTAATTCACGTCTCTTTAGAATCATTTTTCTGCCAGAGTCTCATCTTCCTGAGTGTCGAGGGAGTATTTTTCTAACCCTGAAAGAAACCGTCGGTAGGGGGCGGAGGGGAGGTGGGGCAAGGTGCGTGGGTTTCATATACCTGTGAGATACAGACAGGCACCAAAGAGGACAAAATTAGAGAGGAGAAATATATTCCTTTATTGGGGACCCTACAAGAGTTTAGCTACCGTCTAGTCCTAGATTTCTCCCTCAGAGAGAAGTGTGGAGGTTGATGCTAGTTCTAGGCGCCTAGGGTCCTAGGAACTGACATAAAAGTCTATGGAAACATTCTATAGTTCACCTTTAGGCCAGGGCCTACCCTTGTTAGGGGCATTGTCTCTGGGTGGTGATTTTCCCCTCCTTTTGCCTAAAAAGGTACTTTTAAATTAAACAAAATAACCTAACAGCTGTCCTCCAAGTGGTTGAATACCAGTCGTTGTCTATCCTTTGAAGAATTTGCTCTTTAAAATTGTTCTCAGTTGACTCCAAAGAAACAAAAAAAGGGAGGGGGGGTGTTTCTAAATCACCATTGTCATTTGAAACCCTCAATAGTGCCTCTTTATGGGGTTTCTTTATTACAGAAAGTCAAGGTAATGGTTTTGCTAAAGAGAGAGAGCCTCCGTCTAATTTCTCCCCATTGCACAGTACAGTATATCCCTTAAGTGTCTATTCCAAGATAAGTGTAAAGCATCGTCCTAGGGGCCTTTTTTTTTTTTATCTATATAGAAGAACGGTAGGTTAATGTCTTAATCTCGTTTTCTAACTCCACTTTTGGGAAGATAAACAAGGTCTCTTGCGGACACATGTGCGAAATCTGTAAATAGAAGACCATTTGATAAAGTTGGACAATTTTGGACTTTCAACGTACTTTCCTCCAGAGTGTTGACGTTGCTATCCTTAGGCGTATTCCTGTTATTCGCACCATTTTAGGAGCAAACCGACAAAGCGAAGTGACGACTTCTGGTGCAGAACCAGTGGAGTCTGTTGAGAGCTGAATTGACTTTTTTCTGACTCTATAAAATATCCTTCTATTAGCAATTTGCCAAGCCAGTCGGCCTCCGCAGATCTTGATCTGACGTAGACTCCTCAACCTGGAAAAAGCCTATTTTATTTTAAAGCTTCTCTGCAAACAAAAGGCTTTTGACATGATTCAGGGGTCTGAGAGAGAGAAACTAACGAAATCACTCAATGTAAGCATCCTGTCCATAGTGTCCGTAACCCAGTCTTGGGGGACTGTATGAGTGCTAACGCATACATGAGCTTTTCCTCCTCACGACTTTGGTTCATGTGTTTATTTGACTGATAGAAAATAACAAATAGGATTTACAAGACCACATGTTACTCTGAAATCTTGGGGGGATCTTGCCTCTGGTCTCAAAGAGAAGAAAGTGCACATAGGCTCTTCCTTGTTCTTCCTTCTCTTCCCCTGGACTGTAGCACTGGGCTTGCTGAGGACCTGGTACCTAGGTCTGATGTCGGGGAAGAAAGAGGCTGAACTTGCAGGCGGCGTCGGGTGTCCCTAGGGTGGGCGCCGGGAAAACCACGGTAGTTTCTCACCAGGCCGTGCTGGGATCAGTTCCCTCCAGTTCAGAGCGGCATCACCTGCCAGATAGACACCTGTGGCCATGGGCTAGTGACCTTAGTCTTTTCTCCCTTGGTGGGAAGAGGCTTGGCCCAGGCAGACATCTACCCGTCAGTACCATTGCCAAGGGAAAGGGAGAAATGCAAAAGCAGTGTTTGCATAACTTTCTTTCCTCTTCAGCTCTGCCTCAGGCTCTGTTCCCCCTCCCTTCGAACTGGGAGGGAGCTGTTGGGGAGGAAGGAGCTGTTTTGCCTTGAGGGTTGCAGGGTAAGGGTCGTAGAAAGAATTCAGGGCGCTTGATGTAAGGTGTGTGTGTGTATGTGTGTGTGTGTGTGTGTGTGTGTGTGTGTGTGTGTTGTGTTTGGTGTGGTGTGTGTGCGCGCGCTGGTGTTTCCTTCCCCCCGGGAAACATACGTTTCTTCCCCATCCCCCCATTTCCCCCTTCTGCCTCCTGAGAGTTGTGAGACCCGGGCCCTGGGAAGAAGCCCGAGAAATAAGACAGAAAAGGATCTTTGCAAGTTAGTATCTTTGGGGGGCCTTGGGGCTGAGATTGGGACTGGATGTGGAAGGGCGGCGGGAGGGAGAAGGTCACCTCCTCGGGTCCCGGAGCAGGGGAAAGCCCGCCAGCCTCAACTCTTTGCTTCCCAGCCCCCACGGAAGTTCCTGCGGAGCCCACCAGGGCCGGGTCCGCCGCGGGATCAGAGCGACTGTCCCCGAGGTGAGGGGCGGATCGCGGCAGAATGGACCAGGGGTGGGGACGGACGCCCTCGCTGCCCTTGGCTTCGGGGCTGCCAGAGGGAGGGGCGCTGGTAGGGGTGAGCGGCCGGGCGAATGGGCGCTGGAGAAGAAAAGAAAGGCTCTCTAAAAGGCCTCTCCTTTATCCCCCTCTACTCCCTCGAAAAAAACGGGATACTCTGTCCAGAGGCCGGTAGAACCTCAGAGCGAAGGCTTGACCTCACTGCGGTGAACAGAAAAAAGTCAACTGAGATTTGGCTAGGAGGCAGGGAGGGAGGAAGGAGTGTAGGGCACCTCCTTTCCCTGAAGCCGTTCTGCTGCTACAGTGGCCAGAGGCCTCCCAGAAGCAATAGCTGTAAGCCCAGGCAGGCAGTCCAGGGGCGCCGCCGCATACACCCAGTCACCACCCGCCTCTTTCTCTACCCCACTATGCCAGTATTCGAGCTACAGCAAGATTATCGTTCTCCTCCATCCCAACCAACCCCAGGAATCTACTCTTCATCCATTCTTCCTAAGCCATTGCCTTACATTTAACAAACTCACCCAGCCCAGGAGCCATAGAAAAGCAGCCACCACTGGGACTGGGGCCCTGACACTCCCCGAGGGTTGGAACAAGGTGTGATTTGGGTTGGACCCGGCAAGGAGAAAGAGAAGACATGGTCTCAGGTAGCAGGTGGGTTTCAGGTCATTGGGAAGAAACCAGACTGCTTGGTGGTACCTGAATTTTGAGTTAGGCAACTCCTTTGCCCCAGCATGTACAGATTCTATCTACCTTCCCCTAACATAGAGATAGCCTGAAAGTCTTCCCAACTTTCCTCTTTCCCTTTCCAATCTTTCCCCTTCTTGATTGTTTCCCCTTTTCATAGTATTATTCCCTCCCTTTTCTTTCTTTCTTTCTTTCTTTCTTTCTTTCTTTCTTTCTTTCTTTCTTTCTTTCTTTCTTTCTTTCTTTCTTTCTTTCTTTCTTTCTTTCTCTCTCTCTCTCTCTCTCTCTCTCTCTCTCTCTCTCTCTCTCTCTCTCTCTCTCTCTCTCTCTCTCTCTCTCTCTCCTTTGCTTCTCACTCTCTTCTTTTCCTCTTTTACGTTATGCTACCTCTAAACCCCTCAAAGTAACCCCTTGAAAGTCAAAATAGGATAAAACCTTCAAAACATATCACCTATGGATGAAGACCCCTTTACTAGGAGATCAAGGACTGATATTTGGTGATGGTTATGGAGGCCATAATGGTTTTTTTAAGTTTATATTAAATTATTGCCTTGACACCTCTGGCTCTAGGAAAGGGTTTCATCCATATCAACAAAGACCCAAAGGACTTCTGTCACTGGGACATTTGACTCAATTTAAAGGAGATGAGCCTAGAGAACTAACAAGTTATTGTAACTGCTACTTAGAAACTTCTGTGAAATCTCCATGGGTCTCAGTTCTTCATCTGAAAAATGAAAATTTTGGCCTTGAATGGACTCTGATTTTCTGTCCATCTCTAAATCTAAAAACTGCATTATCTATAAGCATTATAATTATTTTATAATTTATTATTAGTCTATAAACTAACTTTTGTTTGTTAGATTTTGAGCATTTAAAAATTCTACTCTGCTCCCTCTTCCAACTCCCTCCTTTCATTCTTCCAGCATTTTCAGAGAAGCCTATGATGTTAGAACTAGAAAGGGACCTCAGAGATCAATCAGTCCAAAGGTTTTTAACCTTTTTTTTTGTGTTCTGAACTGCTTTGGCAGTCTAGTGAAGTCTATGACTATTTATCAGAATAATGTTTTCAAATAATTAAAGGAAATGCTAAGTTTTGGTTTGAGATTAGATAGAAATAAGGATGTAATTTTTTCCTTGTCCATATTCATGGGCCCCCTGAAATCTGGTCCTTAGATTCTATGGTTAGAACCTCTGATCTAGTCCAGTCTCCTAAACTGAGACCCAGAGAGCTAGAGACTCCCTCATGGCCACCCAGCACTATCAGAACTGGTTAATTTCTTCAGTTATTTTTGGTTTGGTTTAAGCAACAGGAGGAAATGAGAGTGAAGAGAGTCCCATTCCTTTCAATAGCATAACAGAGCAACACAAAATTACAGCCACATAGCCATCAAAAATTGAAACTGTGTTTGTGACAGTCTAAAGCTCTAGTCTTGTAACTGGAGAGTTCGTGAAAGATTATATTGTACAGGTGAAAGAGATTTTTCAATTGCTTCCATGTTTTTAATATTTTTCAAAATTACTGAGGGAACTTTTCCTGAATACAGTCATAAATGTTTCACTTTTGAAAGTCCATTAAGTTGTAGCTATTGGACTAGAGATGTCTTAAATTGCCTTTTAAGTGTTTATTAAAGTGATTGAAACTTGGTTTGTTTTTATTAAACCAAACCTGATGTTGAAAGCTACCTTTCTTCCACCCTTATTTACTAATTCTTTCTGAAATAAAAAAAAAAAACCTTTGAATTCTGTTACCTTAATAGGGAAAATTTTTCCCCTAAGAAAGTCTCTGTGATACCCCCCAAAAGAGGCAAACTGAATACAACATTTGCTGTTTTAAATCTATTTGCCATATTCTAACTAGGCATTTTTCTGAACACACAGACCTTCCTTTTATTTGAATAGAAGCCCAGGGCATTGAAACACTTGGACTACACCAAATTCCCATAGAAATCTCCTTTATTGCAGAATCTGGAACTTTGTAAATGCATCATGCCTATTTCTGCAATTTGGGCTGGGTGTGTAAGACAGTTTGAATGGAAAATAGGTAAATTTTGAGAATTCTAATGAGAATTTTTAAAAAAGCAAAGCCTTTAGCTAGATAATGGAAGCAAATAAGCCCCACATTTTTTCTAGAATTACTCTGTCATTGTGAACAAAGTATCATTGGGTGTCTGAGTTGACCAGTTTTCTTCAAATCTAACAGGAAGTCAACATCCCTCTAATTTGCAGAGGCCTAGTTTATCTGACTATAGAACTATTCCTATAGGACTGTTGTGTACAGTTGAGGTCTATAGTTAAAAGATCTGATATCACTAGGTCACCCTATTGATGGTTCTGTAATCCCATCCTTTCTATTTGTTGTTTTGAACTAAATTTCAACTTTAAAGAATTCTTCTTTCTATTTCCTTGGACTTTGCTCTGTCTCTTTATTCTATATAGACCCCTTCCCTCTTTCTTCCTTCCCTCCACCAATGTGATTATGACTGATTATGATTTCAAGGGGGATTATCTTAATTCACTGACTAAAAAATCTGTACTGACTCATTTTCTCCCCTTTCCATGGAGCAGAGCAACAGTTTAGCCAAAAAGTATCCTGTGTGCCTACTAGTAACCATGCCATCATATAGTATTGTAAGGTTTGCAAAATACTTTATATTATTTTACAACATTATAGTTGCTGTAGAATAGTTTGGGGTTATTTTATTTTTGTTTTGTTTTCCATTTGGGAAATGTCATTTTAGTGGCTTAAGATGGGAATAGCTGGGGTAGAAATCCCTTCCCTTCTGGAAGCAAACAGACAACTTAAGTGATTTACCCCTGGTTACATAGCTAGTATGTGTCAGCATAGAATCTGAGCCAATCTTCCTAATTCTAAGGCTAGCTCTCTACTGAACTATGCTGCCCCTCACTGCGAATTTTATTTCATCCATTTTATAGATGAGAAAACTAATAAGTGCTCAGAGAGGTTAAGGGATTTGTCCAAAGTTAAACAGCTAATAAATGGCTAATTCCCCAGGTCTTATGACTCTGAGTTCATAAATGAGTAGTGCTTCTCAGGTCAGTGGCTAATCCAAGCCAATTTTCTGCCTCTGAAAGCAGGATAAATGGATAGTTTATGGAAGGATATAGTGACCCTCTCTAATTTCTTTTTCTTTCTTTTTTAAATAAAATCCTTACCTCCATCTTGGAATCAATAAGTATTGGTTCCAAGGCAGGAAAGCAATAAGAGCTAGGTAGTTGGGGTTAAGTGGCTTACCCAGGGTCACACAGCTATAAAGTATATAAGGCCATATTTGAATCCAAGACCTCCTGTCTCTAATCACTGAACAAACTAGCTGTCCTGATACTCTCTAATTTCAAAGGGTAAGGGATACTGCTCAAACAACTCTAGCTTCTTTTAATAACCCATTTCTGTTTTCCCTTTTCATAACTAAACCTGGCATCCAAAGAAATGGAAAAGTTATAAGTGCAGCAGCTAGGTAGCACAGTGGATAGAGTGCCAGGCCTGGAACCTAGGTTCAAATCTGATCTCAGAGACTTCCTATCTTTGTGACCCTGGGCAAGTCACTTAACCTCAATTGCCTAGCCTTTGCTACTTTTCTGTCTTAGAATTGATTCTAAGACCAAAAAGGTTTTATAAAAGAAAAAGTTTCAAAGGCAAAAGTGTACAAGGCAAAAAACAAAGTAGATAACTCTTTGAATAGCATACATAGGCTCCTGTAATTCTAGAACTATTAGCTAGAATTTTCATTCTTTACCCCTTCCCTCAGGAAGTATTTGCAATGCTTAGGTAAACAGTAGACACTGAAAAAAGGAAACAACTGCCCAAATTTCTCCAACTAAGCCCTCAGCTTCTCCAGTGATAGGGTCAAGAAATGCCATTTCCAATTTATTTCAATCCATTACAAAACAATTTTCTAGGGAAAGAGGTCTTTAAAATTTTTTCTCATCAACTAAAAGGGAAAACTAAACTTGAAGCTTCAAATCAGTAAAGACGGGATTAGACTAGCTCTTCTTCCAAAGCCTAGCTCTGGTCCATGGTTCTAAGTGTCTTCAGGTGTTTGGAGGAATTAGAGAACTCCACCATACTGACTTTTATTCGGACCTGTTCAGTCTGCACTAAGCAACTTAAACTGTGTGTTCTCCAAAAGCCTGAATAACTGAAAAGCCACAATTTTCAAATCCATAGAAAACCTGGAAATTTGGTTTGTTTTCATAAAGGAAATCATTTCCATTGTCTACTCTGTATAAAACTCAGGAATCTGTAACTGCTTACATTTTCTTTGGCTTGGATTTTATCTTACTCAGAAAATTACCTATACTTTAGACACACTCTAACCTCAAGAGAATAACTTTGAAAGGAATAAAGAGATTACAGATGGAGAAGCATCAACTCTCTGTGTCAGGTTAATGGATTATTTGTTTCATACCCAGGGCAACTCTGATTGATGCTTATAATAACAAAGATTTCTTGTTAAGCAGATGTTACCTGCTTAAAAGATTATATCAGATTATATCACGCAGAGCTTATATCTACCATCAACAGTCATGAAAAGAATGAAGGTGTATGGGGGAAAACCAAAGGAAAAGAACCAAGAAAGACATTTCTGCCAATGAGAAGCCAAGTTACAGGGGCTAGTAATTGTGTTTTTATGGAAAGGCTGTTTTCCCACTGGTTAGTGCCTTCGAAACAGCTCATAGCTAAGCTGAATTCGATGATTCCAGAAGACTGTTGCAAGGGGGCCATATTTTCACAGGCAAACACCTAACAGAGCAGGGGCTCATTCTCATACATTTCTATAATAGAATTAATGTCCTGGGTTAGAACTTTGCTCCAGGATCAACAGGCCTTGCTTTAAAAATAAGGTAGCTGCTCTGCCCACTTGTTTGTTTTTGATAAATGCTTGGGTTTTGCCTTGGCATTTATGTAGCAGCAGGAGACCATTACCCAGTGACAATGTGCTAGGCCATTGTCATTATCTCCTAAGTAACTAAAACAATGCTCTATTTGGCTTCCTTTGCTGGTAGGTTTTCTGTTTTGTTTTTCCTTAAACAGTGTTTCCTATTGAATTTCTGACCTAGTCACTTGAAATCCAGCAGGGTATCTGGTAACATTTTTTTTTAATCTGGTATCTTGTGCTTAGTAATTTTACTCTTTAGGAAATAGCTCAGATACATTATTCCTGATCAAGAGGTTTCACCTTATAAACAAGCGAAGATATTACACTCAAACTGAATGTGCCCTATAATTTAAATCTGTGATATAGTATAAACTTATTGGTTGTTTTCTTCTTTTTTTTTAAAGTAAGCCCTAAAAGGATTTGGAGGTAAGAAGACTACTAGCATAATTCAGAAGCAGCTGGCATTGTTAGGCATCTCTACAAGTGATTACAAACATTGTGTTCCCATTCTAGACTACTCATGGGTTTTTTTTTTATATGCATACATATAATGGCTAGCATTTATATAACAATTTAATGTTTTCAAAGTGCTTTACAAATATTATATCAATTTATCCTCACCACAACCCTGTAAGGTAGGCGCTATTATTATTCCCATTTTACAGATGAGAAAACTGAGGCAGAAAGAAATTAAAGTGACTTACTCAAGGCTCACACAGCTACTAAATGTCTAAGGAAAGATTTGTAGTGACTTAAGAATTGGCATTACATTTGTATTTCTCCATTCAGATCTTTCACAAACAACATATTTGTCCATATATTGGCCTAACTTGCTCCAAATTTTGCTTGTATAAAATGTGAATATGGCCTATATCTCAAGTTATTTTCAGTATATGCCCCTTCATGTTCATGTTTCATATATAAACTATTCCCAAATATTTTCATCCTTAACACATACACATATATGAAATATGCATATATATATACACATATTTTATATACAGCACATATATAGCATACATACCATTGTATCGTCAGACAATTAATAAACTTTTTTTTAAAAATCCTTACCTTCTGTTTTGGAATCAATACTATATATTGGTTCCAAGGCAGAAGAGTGGTAAGGGCTAGGCAATGGGGGTTAAATGAAGTGACTTGCCCAGACACAGCTAGCAAGTGTCTGAGGTCAAATTTGAACCCAGGACCTCCTTCCTCTAGGGCTGGCTCTCAATCCACTAAGCTACCCAGCTGCCCCCAATAGACATTTTTTTGAGCATCAATATGTAAGACAGTATACAATGGGTTATGAGAGTAACAAAGATAAGGAAGATGTGACCCTTGTCCTCAAGGAGCTGACAAACTACTTTTGGAGACAGAACATAGAGATCAAAAGAGAATTCACAACATAAAGCAGGTTATCCCAAGTGAATGGTACAGACAAGAAGTGATGGTGTAATTCAAAGGCATGGATCACTGTGGACTGGGTTGATCTGGAAGGGCTTTAGGTAGGTAGAACTGCAATTAGGTTTTAAGAATGAGTAAGATTTTATAATGGGGGAGGGGGAGTCCAGGACATTTCAGAAGTAAAGTCTTGTAGGTGAGAATATAAAGAGTGTCTTGAAGGGATTTGAGTCAACTAGTTTGCTTGGATTTAAAGTAGGAGTGGAAGGAAGCACCTTGCACATGGGAAGTTTTCACTTTAATTCAATAAATATTTTTTAGGCACCAACTGTGTTCAGGGGATTGTGATAGGTTCTATGGATACAAAGACAAAAAAAAATCACGGTTCCTGTTCTCAGATAGGCTTGTGTTCTATTAGGGGGAAACCCATATACACATATATGTATGGTAGAGAAGGTAGAGTTCTGGACTTGCAGCCAGGAAGTACAGGTTTCAAACCTTCTCCTGATTAGCTCATACTAGCTTTGTGACCCAAAACAAATCACTTAACCTCTCTGAGACCCAGTTTCTTCATGTGTAAAGTGAAGAGGCTGGTCAGGGTTGTGGAGGATATCAAATAGTTTCAGCTGCTGGAAAGACTGAGGCTGCTAGATATACCACTTGAGTTGGGAGTTCTGAGTTTCAGTAATAGCTAATGCCAATCTGATAAATCTGGTGTGATGAGAGAAGCCCCAACATCAGAGTGAATTTGCTTACAGAGGGGCAAATTGGTCCAGGTCAGAAGAAGTAAACAGGTTAAAATTTAATGATGAGTTGATGAGTTCAGGAAACAAATTTGGATCAGATATATCATCCATAAGTCTCTTGGTTTTATATTTCTGAATTGGGTTGAATTGAACTGAATTTTGTTACATAGAACTAAATATATCAGATTCTTCACCCTAAGGGAAAGAGAATCTTGGTAAATGTTGTCATTCTCACATCTCTGAAACCATTTCTATTACTCACTGGCTTCCAGTGTCAGCTTGCCTACTCTATTCTTCAGCTGTTGTTTTTTTCCTTCCTGGCTCTCTTTATCCTTTTCCCTATTTGTAAGAGTACAGCGCTTCTCTTATTCCTCTGAAAACCCCATTGCAAATGCCCTGGTGTGGGGAACAATGTGGCTGCATTTTTAACCTTTCTGAGCCAACCAGCCCAAATGTTGCTTCCCCTGCCCTGGTTAGTTTGTGCAAAGATCCATTCAACACAGGCAGAGTGAAGGGACTAGTAGATACATTCTTTGGTTAACACAATCCTTGTTAAAAAACATTTTTTTAATTGTTTTTTCTAAATCCAGTTTCTTTGCAGTGGTTTGGCTAATGGAAGAATGAGTGAGAGAGGGAGCTAAAGCCTAATTATTTCTCCTTTGCTCTAGATCATTGATGGATCTTTCTATCGTAATTTGATTGCACAGTTCAAACATGTCTTTTTGTTGGGTGGTTTTTTATCTTTCTTGGAGTATTTTTTCAAACCCTTTACATTCTGTCTAAAATACATACTAAGTATTTATTCCAAGGCATAAGAGCAGTAAGGGCTAAGTAATTGGGGGTAAATGACTTGCCCAGGGTCACACATCTAGAAAGTATCTGAGCCAGATTTGAATCAGCATTTCCCATCTCTAGTCCTGGTTCTCTGCCTTCTGAGCTACCTAGCTGCCCATTCCTGGTATATTTTTAATCAGGTAAAATCCCTTGCAGTCTTTGTTAGAAGGTAACTATCCTCTTGTCAATTGTATATCCTGATTCTTTGGAAACCCTTTCCTTATCATTAGGTATTTTTGGTCATATTAGAGTGACTGTCATAAATTTAGAGCTGGAAGGAACCTTAGTCCCTTAATTCCTTCTTAGTTCCATTTAGTCCAGTTCTCACATTTTAAAGGCAAGGAAATCGAAGCCTATAAAAGAGAAGGAACTTTCTCAATAATAAGTGGTAGAGAGCTAGGATCTGAAACAAAGTACAATGGATAGAGTGCCTTGCCTAGGGTCAAGGAAACTTCTGTTCAAATCCAGGCTCAGACACATACTAGGTGTGTGACTTTGGGCATAATTTGTAAAATGGAGATGATAATAATAGTACCCACCTCTCAGGGTTTTTGTGAGGATTCACTGAGGTAATAATAGTACAGGGCATAGTAGTGGGAACATAGGAAACATGATAAAATGTTAGTTGTTATTATAAATTCCAAGTCCAGCACTTTCATTTGGTCTGTTTTGTCTATAGAGGTTCCAACTAACGTGAATCAGCACTTTGAGTATTTTACTAATAGTATGAACCCAGACTAAGCATTTTTTCTTTTTTAGAAAAAATAGGTAAAATAAACTATTGCTTCTCACTCCTGCATTTCCTCTTTACTGAGAGAATTGCTCATATTAAGGACAGTACCATATGACTGCCCATCAGATTATGATCAAATTCTGTTCAATTATTGGTCCTATCTTGGTTTTTCTTAAGGGAAAAGTGGTTCATGAAAATTGTCTTTTTTTATTCATGGAGAGAGAAATAAATAGAATCGAGAACTTTGCCTTTTTTGGTTACCATTTATTTTTATATTTTATATATCACTACATATAATAATATGTAACATAATACATATGATTTGTTATAAATGTGTAATAAATTATAATAAATATACTTATCCAGGGAAAGCAAATATTTACATTAGTTGTATCCAAAAATCTGTCTCATTCTTTTTTTCCCCTCTCTCCCACCTTTCTTCCTTCTCCAAAAAAGGCTGGTAATATTATATACATCACACATATGTTATCATATAATACACATTTCCTTGCTCATCATGTTGTGAAACAAAACACATATTGAAACTAGGGAAAAATTCATGGAGGAAATGAAATGAAAAGTGGTATGTTTTGGTCTGCGTTTGGATTCCTTTTCCTTCTATGGTGGTGGGTATTCTTTTTCATCATGAGTCTCTTGGAGATGTCTTCAATCCTTGCCTTGTTGATAATATTTAAGACATTCACAATTGGTCATCATACATGATTATTCTTGTTACTGTGTACAACATTCTTCTGATTCTTCTCACTTTTCATTACTTCATATAAATCTTTCCAGATTTTTTTTTGGTGAACATGTTGTTTGTCATCTTTATGGCATAATAGTATTCTATTACAACCATATACCATGATTTGTTTTGTCATTCCCCAACTGATGGACATCCCTTCAGTTTCCACTTCTTTGTTACCATAAAAAGAGCTGCTACATCAAATTGCTTACCATTTGGGGGGGAGGGTAAGGGAAGAGAGATAGGGAGACAATTTAGATCTTAATTATGAGAAAATGTATATGAAAATTATTATTATGTATAATTGGGAAAATAAGATACCTTTAAAAAGTTAAATGTGATAGCATCTATAAAAAAGAGTTCTTAAAGTCTTTTAGACCGAATAAGTTATTTTCCTATTTCTTTGATCATCTCAGAAAATAAACCTCATAATGACATTACTGGGCCAAAATGTATACACAGTTTTATAACCTTTTGAGTATAATTTCAGATTGTTCTCCAAAATGATTGGATCAGTTCACAATTCCACCAACAATGTATTATTGTCTCCATTTTTCCACATCCCCTCCAATATTTGTCATTTTGCCCTTTTATCATTTTAGCCAATCAGGTAGCTGTGGGGTGATAATTTCAGTTGTTTTTATTTGTATTCTAATCATAATGATTTACAGCATTTTTTTCATATAGTTCTCAATAGTTTTTATTTCTCTACCCAAAAACTGTCTGTTCCTATCTTTTGGGCATTTTTTTCATTTGGGGAATGGCTTATATTCTTATATATTTAACAAAATTCCCTATATATTTTAGATATGAGACCTCTATTTGAAAAATTGTCTATAATTTTTCCCAATGTATTGCTTTTCTTCTAGCATTGCTACATTAGTTTTATTTGTACAAACCTTTTCAGTTTAATGTATTCAGAATTATTCATTTTACATTTCACAATGCTTTCTATTGCTTGCTTATTCAGAAATTCTTCTCCAGGTCTGAGGCTCTATCCACTGAGCCACTTAGCTGCCCTTCTCTAGTCATAATTTCAAAATGAAGAGTCAAGCCTAGTTCTTCCTGACTACAAGCCCAGAATTATATTTATTGCACCGTGATCCAATTCCTGAAAACATCAGTTGCTCCTCTGAGAGATAAGGCTCTACTTATTTTACACATTCACACGATTTTCATGGATAATTTGAGTTCATAGCAAAATAAATTGGAACAGGGTGTGACCTTAAGAGTCATTAAACTAACCCCTCTCATTTAAGAGATGAGAAGACTAAACTCTAGACAGGTTAAGTGACTTGCCAATTTAAAACAGATAGTAAAGTAAAGAGTAAGGATTTGAACATGTTTTCTCACTCTAAATTAAAATTTTCATTGTATTATGCTTCCATTGTTATAAGAGATGAAAAAATCAGACAGCTTTACTTGGAAGATTTTTCTATCACTGTTCTTCCCCATGTTTTTCTCCCTATAAATCTCAGACTTAGCATTTGAAAGGTTTTACTGCCTTTTCCATTTTTTTTTTGTATTTGTGGAGTCATGATCAGCATAAGCAGGGTCCATAATTCACTGGAAAAAAATCCCTTCTTTGCTTAACATTGTCTTGGAATATAATTTAGATCTAAAAATGCATTTTTGCTCACAAATTCCTAGCATGTCCAAAAGTACCTCTAGAATTCTATGTTTTCAATGGACAATTAGTTGTTTTTAAACTCATTAACTCTTCAGTAATGTTTCAGACACATTAATAATTTAGACCAATTAGATTTAACCACTCTGGTCCTCTTGCCTTATCCTGTTCAACAATCAGGAAAATTCCATGTTAACCCTAGTGAGTGCCCCCCAACAGTAGAGGGCTCTCAGGGGGAAACTTCAGTCTCAGGTCTTGGAGACCTGGCTGCCTGCTTTCCCTAGATTCATTTCTTTTGTGGGTGGCAAGCTTCCATTTGGTTACTATGTGGATTCATCCAATTAGTTTCTTGGCTTGGCTCTCACTCATTGAGAAAACTTTTCTGCTTTCCAGTTATACTTCACTTCTGCTCATACATTAGCTTAGCACAATGGAGGAGACCATGCAGACATGGTTTAAGTATATACAGCTCTTTTCTCAGAGAAGTAAGAGAACTCACACACACACACACACACACACACACACACACACATTTCTCAAACTATCATTCCAGTGGTATACATAGGAGCATCCAAAATGCAGGAGTTCCTCATCCAGATCCTCCATCGACTGCCTCCACAGGAATTAGTGAGCATCCCAGTTCTGTTACCATACTGGCTTCTTAGCTGCAGTCAGTTGAGGAAATTGGGGTCTGGTGGCATTGAGTTCTTCTCCACTCTCCTTTTCTTCACTGAAAGTGGAATAGTGAAGTGGTTTCAAGGGCAGACCACATGAACCATTCCCTCTTCTTGTGGAACCCAATTTTGTATAGAAAAGGAGCTCTTAACATATCACAGGACAATTCCAACACTTTACTCATTCTTTAGTTCTTTTCCTATGTAAACTTTATGAGCAAACCAATAAACACACATGCATACATGCACACACACATTCTAAAGCTTTATGGATAAGTCAGAAGACTCATGCATGATTCTTTCCTATTTCCCAATCCCAATGGAACAAAAGGAAAAACTTAGATTTAGAACATAAAGAACAACTCTTTGAGAAATATTATTTTCAAGTTTATATTCTTCTGCTAATGACAACTCATTTTAAAGATGTACATAGTATTCTTCTCACAAAAAAACTCTAAGATAACCAGCGTGTGTGTTGTGAACACTAAAAGAATGAAGATTATCAATTAATGTAGAAATGTTATTATAATATTACTTTGAAATATAAATTTCATCTCGTCTCAATTTTCTTTGCCTTACTGATTTAAAAAATGCACTGCACACTTTAAACATCTTGGTCCTTTGAGGTATTCCGAAATCGCAGCCTTTTGAGGGTTCACACCACTGATGAGAAAACTGAGCTGAAAGATGTTAAGAGACTTACCTAAGACCCACAGACAGTAAGTGAAGGAGCCAGAATGTAAACACAAGTCTCAACTCCAAGTCCTAGATTCCACACTTTGTTACCTATGGAGAAAACAACTGGAGCAAAGGGAATATTGCTAAGATGTTGTTTCAAGCATGATTTGAATGAACAAGTAATACCCATGAGTCATTCCAAATTAAAAACTTCCCCCCACAATTTTAGAAACATGAAGCAGACATATTATGGCATGAAGTACACTGGTCTTGTAGTTATGAGTCCTTGTTTCTAAGATCCCTCTGCCCCAACTCATTATAAGACTGTAAACTTAACTCCCCCTAATGAGGACTCAGTTTTCTCATCAACTGGACTAGGTATTCTCTGATGTCCAGTACATCTCAAACACTCACTGAATATATATAGATCTAAACTGTTAAAAGCACTTTAGGTGTGGTAAACTTTAGAAGAACATTTGATTTGCCACACATTTCCAGTTCCGTATTCTAGGTACAGTGCAAAGAGCACTTAGTCACATTCAAACTTGAGTTCCAGGACTGATTCTGGCACTTGTGTAACCTTGGGCAAAGCATTTATCTTCTCTAGACATTAGTTTCCTTATCTATCTAATGACAGGAGTGAATTAGTTGTCTTTTAAGGTCCCTTCCAGCTCTTGATCTATGGTCCTATAAGTGAAGTTCTGCTGTATATGTAAGAAGAATGACATTTTTTCCTAGACCAAAATTTTCACTTAATCTGATTCTGCCTTTCTAAATAAACATCTCATTAGGAGTTCCATGATTCCTATGTGTCACTCTATAGCTGGCCAGCTAGAACTTTCTCCCTCTTCCTCCCTCAAGACATAATTAGAGAATCAATTAAAATAATTGCAATTGATTACCATTATGTGGTGGAACCAACAAATTCTTCTATAATAACAGGATCCAAATTGCTTCTCTACCAAATGAGTGCCCAAAGTACTAAACTATTATAATTTTTTTAAAGTCTCCCTCAAAACCAAGTCAAATTTAGAGCAATCACACAGTCTATAAGATCAAGTCTTGTGTCCCACCTGACCCCTCCAACATCTTTCCTTAAGTTCATGGCATGCCAGTGCACAAAGATGCTTTTGCAAAATGTGGACCAATCCAAATGCTTTAGTGTTCCTGAAGCATTTGGCATTATTTGGGGAAGTACAGAAACTGCTGTGGTAGAAATTAGAAAATGTGTGGAGTCCTGACTTTTGCTTCTCTGGGTCAGTCACTTAACCCTTCTGTATTTAGTTTTCTTCAAATTAAGAATGAGTGGGGACAGAGTTGATACCTTCTAAGGTCCCCGCCAGCTCTCTATAGAGTATCCTGTGATCTCCCGCATAGTTTCTAGCCTGAATAGTCTATGATTCTATGATTCCATACTTCCTTTTGATCTTAAAAATTAGATTTAAAAACCACACAGTAAGAATTTGCTTAAACTCCTTAGAACAGAGTAGGTTTAGCTGTGATATATGGTCAAACAGTATCGATTCCCATACTGTGAGAACATAAAAGGGCCTTTTAAAATATTTTTAAAACTTTATTGATATCCTTTATTTTTATATCACCTTTATTTCTAAATACACCTCTGGCCCACTGATCCATACTTAAAACAAAGAATTAAAAAGCAAAGAAAAATTTTCAATAAAACTGACCTACACATCAGTGAAGTCTAATCATATATATATATATATATATATATATATATATAATTGAAATGTCTTTTTAACATCAATATTTTTCACAGAGCTTCACATGATACAGAAATTAGATGCAAGGCCCTCCCGAGGCCAGGAAAATCTACATAAAGTTTTTGTTTATCCCTTCATACCACAAAAGAAGTCTGAATTTTTATTTTTTTCTCTTTTTATGGAGTATTTACAGTAAAATAAAATGTATATATTTGTGGTATATTAAAAAAGAAAATATTTTGATATTATACAATACTATGCATATTGTAATGTGTTCTGAGTTTCTAAACTTTTTCTTTGTTGATGGCCTTTGTGAGTCATCTGTGGCCTCTGAAAACTCCCCCCAAATTCCCATTTAATTTCTTTTGCCACCCAATGACATATCAAAACCATGATGGGTAGAGGTGGAAGAGATATTTGTAGTAATTACATTAAGCTTCCATTGACTGAGAAACTACATGATGAAAAAGACCATTATAAATGTAATAATTCTTTTAAATGGATTTTTATTTAATTAATCATAGCATCAGTATATAGTTGAAAAATAATGTAAATGCTTAAAACATCATTTATTTAATCCCCAGAAGATATTTTGGTGTATTTTTCATACTTTGTCATATCATATATTTTGTTGTCAATAAAGATAAAAATCATAAAGTTTGGAGCTCCTAAGAATTCTCAGACTCATCTGGCAATCACCTTCCAAGGCCTTCAACCTAGAGAATGAGAACCTTTGGGATAGAGATAAAGTCCTGAACTTGGAGACACATCACCCAAGTTCCAACTTGGAACTTAAGCCAACATTTTCTAGCTGAGTGATCCTAGACAAGTCACTAAAATCTCTTTGAGTCTCAATTTACTTGCCAGTAAAATGTGGATAAAATCATATACCTGTCTTTTAATAAGGTTGATGGAAGGAAAACCATTTGTAAATTGTAAAGGGCTATATAAGTGAGTTATGATTATTATGATTATAATATTGTAATTTCGTTATATACTACTTTAATGGTAATTTTCAATGGATCTTTTGATGTGAATATTCCCTCCAGCTATTCAGCTATCCATTACTTCCCATCCTGTTTGACTTGTCCACTTCTTCCCAAAAGCTCACCACAGACCTACTTAGTCTTCTGGGAGCTTCCTTTATTCTCTTCTCATAGGATGGGTACCAGTGGAGCAATAGTTCATGGGGTGGGGTGTCCTTCAGTTTTTCCATGCTCTCCAGATCTTCCTGCCCCCTCTTCCAGCAATAGCTTGGTTGCATTGTGTCATAACCAGCTCATGCCCTTCATGTACCTTGTTATTGCCCTTTGGCCAATCCTATCAGTTCTTCAGAGATTGTAGCTTTCCAAGACTCAGCAATATAGAATTACCTTAAGGATACTGTTGTTAAAGCTATGCCATCAAACAAAACTACATCCTAAAAAATAAAATCATAAATGAATTTTAATTTAAGTTTAGAAATGGATTAAGCTTGGGGTCTTTATGCCCATGAGCTCCTCTTTGGGATACCACTGGAAAAATCTCTTCCCTAGTTGTATCCTATGCCCAATTTTTTACTTCTCCCCCAGCTTTTTTGGGAGGGGGGGTTACCTTACTCCCATTAAATCTTGCTTATCCCATGTAATATGTCTTGTAGCATTGCTATCTTGGAGATGAGAGCTATTTAACTTGATGACTAAACACGTGAGCTAATAGCTCATAGAAGAACTTCTCCCATATGATATTTGTATTTATTCTGGAGACATAGCTTCAGTCCAAGGAATACTTATTTGTATTTAGCATTGGGTTAAAAGTTGGGAGGCCCAAGTTTTCTAGATCAGATCCTGTGACTATTTGTGTGACCCTAGGAAAGTCGCTCAGATCTCTAGATCTCCATTTTCTCCTCTGTAGAAGAAGGGGATTGGATTTATTTATCTTTAAATGCAGAAGAGCTCCTTTTGAATTTTAATTCTGCTGTTTACTATCTGTGTGATCTTGTATAAGTTACTTCACATATCTGGGCCTCAACTTCCTCACAGATAAAGTTCTCTAACTATTTAGAAGAGTTTTATTGAAGCATTTTAGGTTTTATTCCACTCATTTCCTGATTAGCCCCCTTAACTCTGTAAGTTACCTTCTTGTAAAAAAGAAAAACAATTAAGTAAAAATGACTTTGATTAATAAAGTTTACAATATTCTATCCCCATATTTCTTCAGCTCTCTACCCACAGAAGGTAAGTGTACGCTATCTTTGGCAGCCCAGAACTAAGAGTAGTCATTGTGTTTTAGCAATTTTCTTTAAAATTGACATAGGCATGGTGTATGCTATACTTTTGTTTCAGCCTATTTTGCTGTGCATCAGTTCACCCAAATCTTCCATTGTTTCTTCAGTAACTCATAGCTATTGTTCCAAAGGTGCAGTGATATTTCATTATATTAAGATAATACCTGCTATGCAGCTATTCCTCAACCTAAGGATCCTCATTTGTACAATGAGAGAGTCAAACTTGATGGTATTTAAAGTATGATTCTATTAGAAATTTCAGCAAAAAAATAAGGACATCTGTGTGTGTGTGTGTGTGACAGAGCCACAGTACTGTGGAATGATCTGTCTCATTCTATGTAGATGACCTCAATAATCTAATTCTTTTAGCTTTGACCTTGAGTTCTCATATTTTGTCTCTCAAATCCTCTTCATTTATCACTTTTCTTAGCTGAGGAGTTCATCAAACTATGATGTCGCATTGGTCAAAAAGCATCTTGTAATAATTCTAGTGAAAAAATTATTTCTGTTGGCCTTGGGCATTTGGAGCAATTGCACAGATAATGTGGCATTGGGGTGGGGAGAGGAAGATGATGATTGAATGATCACAAGTGTTGTCTGAAATCTGTTTAGTAAGGGTCAACCAACTGAAGAATCTGAAAAACTCTTATTCATCAAATCAGAATTAGTATTTGTTTTATCTGCACTTTTATGTTTCCCATCAGCAAATTAAAAGAAAGCATCTCATTTTTGCTACTAGATCCAATAATAACCTGAAATCTGGTTAACTTGACTAAATTAAAAGAATGGATATGGAAATGCAATGTATGTACACAGGATCCAAATATATAGGTATAGGGAAATATTATTGCATGAAACAATGAGCTGGTCAAATATCTGGCTAGCTTAGCTTTCCTCCAGAAAGCCTACAAAGCATCAAGGTGATAAGATTTGATTCCCAGTTCCTCCAACCTTTTCTAGCAGTTCTCTTTTTACGTCTGTGACAGAGCTTGACCCCATACTGTTCGCTTTCTTTGTCTTTCTGCTTTGTGATCCAACCACCAATCAGCCAAGCCCCACCCAGAAATGACTTTAATGAGGGTCCACAGGTGACTATTGTAGCTGTTCTTCCAATTGGCTTACAACAGGAAAGCCTCTACATTGTTAGAGTCTGAGTCTTCTTTTGACCCACTAAACAATAGACATGATGTTTGTAGCATTGGAATAAACTCACAATAAACAGCTTTTGAAGTTATGAAATACCACAACTACATTTCCATGTTTAATCCCTCACAAAAGCTGTTTATTGCTTTGTGCATTCCTCTCCACGAACATTATACCTTAATTTTATTAGCTTTTTCAGAGAATTCAAACAGATTAAAGAGGCTCAATTTTCCCTTACAGAAGTCATGCTGATTTAATTAGTTAATGTTTGTAAAGCACTTTTGAAGAGGGAAAGTACCATATAAGTACAAAGTAGTATTATTATGAGTTACTCAATACACTGCATTATAACATCTCTGGTTTATGAATGTCATCCCTTCTATGGTTTGGGGTGAATTAGAGTTCTGGCCAATTGTTTTGCTCCAAGAATAGCATTTCCAGCCCTATTCCAATCACCTTTGATTAGCACCATTTGCAGATGTAAGTGTTTCTGTTTTCATTTCCCCAGTTCTTTACAACTTCATATTGTTGCTGAGATACTTTTAGAATGAATGTTCTTTACAGAAGGTGACTAGAAGAGCACCTAGGTAGTACAGTGGATAGAAGACTAGTCCTGGAGATGGGAAGCCCTGGGTTTGAATGTGATCTCAGATACTTCCTAGCTGTGTGACCCTGGGCAAGTCACTAAGCCCCAATTACCTAGCCCTTTCCACTTTTCTGTTTTAGAATCAATACTAATACAGAACATAAGAGTTAAAACAAAACAAACAGAGAATGCTTACATTCATTAATTCTTTCAAGCAAAGTGTGCCTACTATGTGGGAAGTTTGGCATCTCTTCTGGTCCCTGTTTTATGATCAGTGTCAACCAGCCCTGTCTGATATGGACATAACAATACATATTTTAAAGGAGTAAAAATAGTTACATAAATTTCTTAATAATATATGTAAAGCAGAGAATGCAAAGGAGAGTGTTTTTTTGTTGTTGTTGTTGCTGCTGTTTTTTGTTTGTTTGTTTTGCTTTGTTTCTGAGGCAGGGGAGATAGGTGACAAGATCTGCAATTCTATCAGTGCGGGGAACTTCCGATTAGAAACTCCCTTCACCAAGATTATAGTCTTAGAAAATTGCCTGAAGCACTGAGTAGCTATGTGGTCACATAGCTAGTATTGGGCAGAACTCAAATCCAGATTTTCCGGACTCCAAGACTGATCCTCTAACTACTACATCATATTCAAATGGATTTATGATTTCATCAAGCCAGGACTTCCCTACAGAATTGCAAATTACAACTTGTCCATGCCTGATGCATCTTATGCAATACTCATTCATTTTCTCCCTACAGTTTACCTCCAACCAATGTGCTGGAGGCCATCCATGATTTCTCCTAACATTTAGGATATACCAGTAGACCACTAAAGCTGCTCACCTGCCATCCCTTGCCCTTCCCCCATTGCTATTCATTCTATTCCTATTAGATAATTACTTGATAACAGCCTTTATTCTTATTCTTCTTTGGAGTTCTTCATTGGTTATGTTATACTATGTTCATATTTGCCATATACCTCTTCAATGTCTCCAGTGTAATGCTAATCTTTAATTCAGAGGCAGGAGTGTTCCATGCTTCAGTGTGGTATACAAATACCAATAAAATGGTAGTATTGAAAAGATGGCACTTTGCTTTCATGGAAAGCCTCGGGTCAGTAAATGAGCCTTGCAATTTCCTGAATGCAATCTATTCATTGTAGTCATCATAATCATTTAGCCTGCTCTCCTTCTATTCTATTATTAAATTAGGTAATATTTGTAAAGCACTTAGCACAGTGCCTGGCACATAGTAGGCACAAGAGAAATACTTGTTTCCTCCTCATCTCACAGCCCCTGTTCAGTTATAGATCAAAGCTTGCTGTCTAGCTATGCCGTCTATCAGAATTTTTGCATTAATGAACAAATTCTAAAAGGTAGCCATCTAAATACATGCTAAAAATCTGGGCAATAGATATTCTTCAACCACTTTGTCTTTCCTGAGTATTTGGATAAACCATACTCCTTTGAGTGGTAACAGAACACTTCCTGAAAGCTCTGCAATGTTTGGGGAGCTTGAAGAGATGACACAATGTCATACCAAAACAGAAGCATTTTTAGGTTTTTACTATATACATAAAAATTAGTCTTTGACTTGGGCTCTGTGACAGAAATCTTCCATCACAGTGGTGAGTGTTTTTGACAAGAAAACATCTCCCTATTTTATTACTCAAGGGAGATTTGTTTTCATTGGGCCATCAGACAGGGTTGTTTCAAGTGTTACACTTTCCAAGGCATCTTGAATGGGAGACAGTTATGAAAGAACTTATAAGGTAGTATTTTGTTCTATCAAATTAAATGCCTTATTTTTAGGAATTAACAAATAATAAGCATAATGGGATCTTATGTTTTCTATATGCTTCAATTATTTTTAAACAATAAAGATACAGTTCATTGTTGAATATAGTTTGAAAAAGTCTGCTTATTCCCTACTAATTGCCTCATGGAGGGTGCCTTTGATTTGTTGTACCATGCTGCCTAAAAATACACGTATTATTGTCTCATTTTCAAAAAAGGAAACCGAAGTTTTTTCTAGGTCAGCTCAATGATGGTGCCCAAGTAGATATAGCCAATCGGAGTAGAGCAGTTCTTGTTCTGTCTGGTAGTCTTTGTATTACATGTCACTCTCTTAAAAGGTATCTAGAAACGAAATGTCTACAAGTTCTAAGGAATACACAAAACCAAATCACTAACAATCAGTTACCCAAATATGTTTCATAAGAAACAAGAGTACCATAAGCAGAAACTTCTTTTGCCTATTTTCCAGGCTTTAACCAAATTTTTTCCACTGTCTTAAACAAGTTCCAGTTTTTGACAATGTCATGCCCAAAATTCAGATGAAAGGTCAAAAATAAAATCACCAGTCTTCCAGATGTTTCATCAGTTCAATAGTCAAGGACTTTTCCCTGGAGAATATCTGCAGCAAGGAAGAAAAGGATTAAATTTATTAATTAATCTTTGATTAATATTCAAGACCAAATGTTCCTAGTCCTAGCTTTGCCATTAACTAAATGTAAAGTATTAACCAATTGAGTTTCCTTTTCTGGACTTTAGTTTTTTCATATCAAAAATGAGCAAATTAGATTGGGAAAATGCTAATATCCATCTTTTCCATGTCTAAAATTCTTTAATTCTAAATGTTGATTAGGTGATGTCAGATTTTACACAATCATAATATTTAAGAGAGTTAATTGAGTTTAATTCTCTAATGCACAATTTGTGATGTCCAAATTGTTTCACATATTAATGGTCTGTAACCAAAATATGAGTTCATTTATTTCAAGAGCAAACAACAGAACTGACACACTTGCTAATTGTTCTTCTCTATTCTGGATATTAACTAATGCTCCAACTTTACCTGTAACACAGATGAGTAACTTAATTTTTACACTTTTTGTGTAGATATTTAGTGCTTAAGTATTATTAGTTTCTGTTTAATAGCCTCCCTTCTTACCCGCACTGAAATCTGTGAAATGGCAATAATAGTAGTATAACTACTTGTAGCTTGCTTTGGTGATTAAAGTCACTATGTAAATGCTAATGCCAGATATTCTTGTTTTTAAATTAATCTTATTATTAGATACCCTGTTTCGTTGTTCTTGAAAGTTAATTTCTGGTCTTGTAACCATTCTTCGATGTAGTTTTTTTTTTTAAATGATGTCTCAGCATATTATGTTGTGCTGTCCCCAAACTGCTGATCTAACACTACCTGCTAATAAAGAACATATGGTTACCTTTAGCGTCTTCGTCAAACACTATCTCCCTCTTCTTGGTACTTCCATAACCATAACCATGCAAGAAATAACTCTGAAGAAAGAATCTTTGCCCTATTAAAATTTTACCAAGTGTTTGCAGTGATGGGAGATGAGTGGGGCAGAAAAAAATAAAGGTAAGAATGTCTGTTTTAATTAAAAAATTATTGAGATTTTACAGCACTAGTTGATGGGCTACTTACAGAGTTTTGGGTTCCAGTTCCAGACATGCCACTAACTCATTGTGTAACCTCAGGAAAATCTCTTACACTTTCTGAACCTCGGTTTCTTCAAATGTCAAATGGTTTTAAACCAGATGATCTCTTCAAGCCTTTTCTTGCTCTGAATTTTCCCGAGTATAGATGGTGAAGTAAAAGCATCAGGCAATTTAATCTCAGCACACATTCTAATGGACAAAAAGGTCACTGCTTTGAACACTGATGAATGATTTAGGTACATATGTGTGATAGGTTATCTCCCAGTTATCCATATTACTGCCTCATTTCTCTTTTTTCCATTTCAGAACTTAAATTGACTTTAATAAATTTCCCTTAAAAAGTCAGAGGAATAAAAGATACTTTTATGAAGTTTCCCCATCAATTTTTATATTTTCTGAGATGCCCACACAAAAACCAGCCTGATTATTAACACTTTCATACTTTGAATTCAATTACCAATGATATCATCAGGTATAAAAAATACTGGTTAATTCTATGCCTATATAATTTTGAGGATTTCAATATGGAAGCATTCTTGTAGCTAGAAATGCCTTCTACATCAATCTGCATTCACTGGGTATATATTTAGTAAGCAACTGCTATTGGATACTGTGAGACATACAAAGAATTATGGGATATGATCTTTGTCTTCAAGGCAATGGATCAAGGATCAAGCTAAAATAGAATAACTTGAAAGATCTAAGTCAATAATAACACAATACTACTTTAATAAAAAAATAGTTTTGAGTCAGATTCACATTCATGACAACATTTCATGCTCAGATTATCCAAGAATCCTTTAGAATTCTTTTGCAAACCATTTTGGGTTTTGTTTGCATAAAAATTGATTAGTGATCTGATTAGCATTAAGTATATTCCATCATATCTCTCCTCCCATGACCAAGTCCCAGTTTTCCAAAGAATTTGTAATACAGAGATCTCTTTGAATCTTTGGGGGAAATTAAAAAAAACTGACCTAATTGGAAATTACGGATAGAAGGGAAGTTTACTAATCATATAATATATGTGAAAACATTATGAAAATATTAAGCTCTACTGCAAATGTGATTTTATACAACAAGCATCAGGATTATGGTTTGAAAAGTTTCCCCACTTCCTGTGGTAACACCATGAGGAAGACAGGCATACAGACAGGTATATGCACATATGTGTGTGTGTGAAGGAGTGAGAAAGAGCACATTTATTTTTATTCATTACTGTATTAGTGACTGTAATACAGTTACAAACTAGAAAGGCAGTCCTTGCCTTCAAGGCACTTATATTATAAATGGGGAAAGATAATACATAAAGGGGAGAGGGAAGAAGGATAGTAGAATTTTGCTGGTAAATATTTATTAACCAGTGTAGGGGTGGGGAGTACTTTAGATACAACTTTAAGTTTAATCTACATGAACATTTTTTTCATTAGTTTCTAGAGTCTAGACAGTCAACAACTGAAAAAAAAAAAACCCTAAGCCTTTATTTATAGCTTGTTGGCTTCTGAGATGTAAAGGATCACATTAAAAATTTAATAACTATCTCTGAGAACTATCTCTGAGAATGTGCTATCTCTAGCACACAGAGAGAAGCACTTTGTGGCAGCTGCATGGTTTGGATGTAGTGGCAGGAAAGTAAGTTCGAGGCTTAGTTCTTTGAAAGGTAAGAAGAAAACTTACCTCTCAGAGCCCAGGGTGGATTTTGGAAATGGAGTCTACACTTCTCTCTAAACCTGTTTTCTCATCTGTTAAAAAGGAATCATTATACTCACATTACCTGTGTTACAGTTTTCATGAACAGAAAATGGGATAGTAAATGTCGTAGTTTGTAAAACAAAGTAAACTTGTATATATTATTGCTAATATTAATTGCTTCACATAATCAGACCTGGGAGATCACAGATCATTATTTGGGAAACCCACTAGGATTTCATTGAAGAACTTCTGCCCTAGCTTCTCTTGTATCAGAGACTGAAAGAACTGCAAAGCCTTCCCCCTCCCCCTACCTTTTTATTGGGAAGCTACAATGTGCAAGAACTACCTTGAAGCCAAACATTCCACCCTAGCCCAGTGGCCTGCTAGAGTGAATGCACATTGTAATGGGGTAGGAGGGGAAAACAGAAAAGATTATCCCATTTTTTCTTTAAAATTCAATTCAGCCCTTTAGGATTGAAGGGTGTCTGGGTCTGGAGAGACATATTATTTAAACATTTGATGGTAGACTGGTAATGGCTGCATAACAACCCATCCTTCATAGCCCCATCCCCAGGTACCAGGGCTTTCCAGGCCCAGAAGAGCTTCCTAATGGCCTTGCAGGAGTCTGGAATTCTCAGCAGGTGGGTGAGTCTTACTGGGTCTTCATTGTTGAACTGATGGATGGCTTGGCCGATTTCTCTCTTCTTACCTCTCCCTCCCTGGGATCTCAAGATTCGGCACCCCTGATGGCCACCAGGAGGCAGTTTCCGAATACTAAGGGAACCTCAGCTACTGGCCTTTTTGTTGGACCCAGGACCCAAAACTCAGGCAGAGAGTAGAGGAAGTTTAGGTGGTACCATTCAAGGTCAAGCTCACTTGAGGCAGGCCAAATCAGTGACTACAAAGCAGAGAGCAAGAGGGAGAGGGAGAAAGCCGCAGGCAGTCTGGTTCCAGCCATCATCCCTTTCCTTTTCCCTGGATGGACCAGAGATCAACTTTAGCTGGAGACTGACATTCCTGTGCCAACCTCTCAACCCACACTTAGACACTCACTACTATGGAGAAAAACCACATTAGACAAATTTCTCTTGAGTTAAAAGTTAAAAGACTTCCTAAACTAACAGGGGAGTTAGAGAAAGGTATAATGTCTCAAATCCGGCTAGGATCTGTCACACTGAGCTTTCTTTCAGAGTTAGGCTGATCTAGGTGATGGAACTCATTCGAAAGATGACTCCGAGTCTTAAAATAAGCAATTCTAACAAGCACAAACTACAAACAGAAGGGCCTGTGAAAATACGTCTCTGAAAGTTATTTGGAAGGAAGGAGGGGAGGCGGGCAGCCTTAGTCTTGTTCTTTTTTCTCTACACTAGAAAAGGATTATAGTGTTGTTTTTATCTCTGTTGAGACTCTACAGAGAGAGATGTTTCCACTTCCCAGGTTGCTTGTGTGTATGTTTGCTTTTGTGTGTTTTGTGGGGTTGCTATATCAAAAGGAGTGGTAGGAACAATGCATTAAAATACTACTTTAAATGGCGAGAGCTTGTTTTTCTGATTGCTCCACTCAATTCATTTTTTAATCCGTTCAGTCCTTCCTCCAATTAAGAAGACTGGGGTTGCGGTTCGAGATTCATATTTAGATTGTTGTGGAAGTTGGAAGAGTGCTTTTCAGAACTGAGTATTCGAATGAATAGGGTGGGCAAAAGGAACACACACACACACACACACACACACACACACACACACATCACTCTGACTGCCATACAACCCCCTCCCACATTCCCTCCAAGTCATGAATTGAAGGAACTTCACAACTCATTTTAGTCAAAGGATGCATTTAAGGCGTAACGGAGCTGATGAGCCGCATGTATATGAAATGCCACGTATTCTTCGTGAGGTATAAAACTACATGGCAAAGTCGAAGAGATCCTCAATTCTCCCTTTCCCGTTCCCACCTTGCCACCCTCCTCCTCCAAACCTACTTTACCCTCCCAGTTAAGAGATGCCAACTCGACGGAGCGCCCAGGGCGTGAGAGTGATCTCAGAATGCCTTTGAGTTCTGTGGTACAAAAAAATGTGTAGCTTTTCCCGGGAACTGGCGGATAGAGGTAAGGGTGGGAGGGAGAGAAAGTGGGAAAGGGAAGGGAAAGGGAAGAAAAGGTGATAACAAGCCCAAAGCTCAGTGTTCTGTATTTCCATTTCGACACTCTCTCCCTCCCCCACCCCGTTTAATATTGGTAGTCCTGTCTTGGAGACAGTTCTGAAGACTATTGTCGACCTGAAGTGAAGAGGGCCGTCGGTTACCAGACGGGAGGAGGGCTAGGAAGAGGGGGGGAGTGGGGGAAGTAGTGGAAGTAGTGGGGGTGGGGCAGGGCGTAATGATATAACTAGAGCGTGCAGCTCCTTTCTTGCATAGTCAGAACATATTTCAGAGCTGGTAAGACCACGGATCTCCTCCTTCAATCTCTAACACGCACTCACCACAAACCACTTTCCCCTCCTCCTTAGTCCCAGTCCGCCCCCTCATCTCCCCCCTCCCCGCCCGCCCACCCCCATTCTTGGAATTGTGTGGAAAAATTCTCAGCAAAACCTCCCACCTATTCTCTCCCCCCCCCCCCCCCGCCCTCTTTCCCTTTCCCCCTTTCCTCCATGGCCCCTAAACTCTTTGTGAATGAGGGCAAGGGAACAGGGACCCTTCCCCCCCGCCGGAGAACCATGGCCAGACTGCCGCACTCAGAGGATTGTTTGTTAATAGTCCAATTAGATAATTGCCATCTTTCACTCCTTTTGCTCTACATTTCCCATAAAGGAATGAATAAGGAGAGCAGCATGAAGAGGGCTTCTGCCCCGGCAAGGTGACAAGAAGGGCTGGAGCATGCTCTTTGCACAAGGCCATGTGCTTGAATTGAATCATTGTAGCCTAATCAATGGTCTTATTGGATTACTGGCTGTTGCTTTTCTCAAAGATATTGTAGCAGAGACAATGAAATAGCTAGGGGAAAACTTTTTTTTTTTTTAAGATCATGTAGTTTAGATTTTCAGAGCTCTCTCTGTCTGTCTGTCTCTCCTCTTCTCTGGCTCTGTCTCTCTTCTCTCTGTGTGTCTCTTTCTCTTCCTACCTCCCCCCCCCCCCCCATTTTTGAATAGAAAGCTGCCTTCTCAATGAGCAGCCTCAGGACTCTGGAAGTTGCAAAAATTTTTTTGTTTTTAATCCACTGGCATTAAAAAAAAAAAAGGAAGAGATGGAAGTTTAAGATGGCTGTCAGCATGGAGGTGTGTTAAAGAGTTCTCAGCTCTTTCTGTGGGAGGGAGATCCTCTTAAACAAAAACTTTCTCTTTTCCTGATTTCTTTTTCTCCCAAGAGGAAATTCTTCCTCCTGCTGAACGATGTATGGGGGTGGGGATAGGGAAGGGGAGGGTGTCTTGGTTATTGTTTTATTATTTTTTTTAAAGTAGCTTTATTCAGATTTATCTGGCGTGTCTAGAGAAAGCCCCTTTAGTCAGTTTATACTCAGGAGGGTCAAAGGCAAACTGGAAGTTAATAATAGCTGCTAATGGTGCTTACAATTCAGGATGAATCTTGTCAAAAGTTTTTCTGGAAGTCTGGGTCTTTGATTGTGTGTTTCCTGAAAGCAAGACCAATCATTTCAGTTTATTCACTGGCTAAACTCTACTTGATTGGGGACAAGCACAGAAACCATCCATTACGATCTGATATATTATCCAAACAATTTAGTGTATTCATGAGGTAACCGAAACGTGGAGGCTGTGAAATTACCCGTAATCAATTGAAACAGCGAGTGTGCGTCCCTCTGGGTGTCCAACATCTCTATGTCTCAGTAATAAGGCAGGCAAGAAATCATTTCAGAGTTGCACTGTTCGCTATCTGATCGCTGGGCTGGGGAAAGCTGGACAGTCCTATTAGAAGGCTGGGACTGATGAGGCAGAATCGCAACTCCGCTGGGAACCACAACACGACAACCTGCATCTCCAGGAGTGTATTGCAGACCCCACTGTGCTGACCACCAGAGGCTTGTACCATCGTCAATCTCGTTTCGCCGGTGGTGGCTCCCCCCCCCCCCCTTTTTTCTCCTCTTCCCTCGGGGTTTCTGTGGGGTGTATTTTGTGGGTGCGTGTGTGCAGTGGGGTATTCTTATCCCACCCCCCTTTTTTTGCCTTTTACATGTTTGGGAAACCAGACAAAATGGACGTTAGATGCCACTCGGACGCTGAGACTAACCGGGTCTCGAAGAATGGACATAAGGAGGGGAAGGAGAGCAAGGGGGGCGAAGGGAATATCTCCACTTCTTTTCTGAAGGAACCTCCCGGCACTTTCTCTCCGTCTGCCGCTTCGGAAGACTGTAATAAGAGTAAATCTAATTCTGCCGACCCGGACTATTGCAGAAGGATCCTGGTTCGAGGTAGGGGATCAGAAAGAAGAAGGGTCTGGGGCTTAGGCATTTTTGAGGGGCGATTGGGGAGGATAGGGTCGCCCCTCTCCCCCACTCTTTATCAGAGCTTTAGGTTCCCTTCTCCTCAGGCTTCAGGTCTTTAGTTGTGTGCTTTCTCTTTCTGCAACCTGCCCGCTTAGCCCTGGGTGTTGGTGTACGAGTGTGTGCCTATTTGGGAGCGTAGCGGGTGGGGGTGGGGACGTCTGAGGTTGTAGATCGACTCGGACTTCGGGAGAAAGTTCCTGGCCCAGGGGCCCCACCCTTTGCCCTGCTCCGGGTCTCGCCGCCGGCCTTTTGGGCCAGGCCATCTGCCTTCTTTCAAAGCCTCTAGGAACTTGGTGTGCTGGGGCCTCTCCCAGTACCCGACCCGAGGGTGGGGAAGGGAGGCGGGTTGGGGGCGGAGAGGATATTCGGGGAAAGCCGAAACACTGCTGGATGCAGCCGGATAGAGGAGGCCGCCGCCGCCCCCGGAACACCTATGGCAATCTTTTTCGGGGGGAAAAATTGGGTCGGAAGGAGACAGCTGAAAATAGTCTTCCGCTCCGGTCATCCAGGAATCAGGTTTGGGGGATACAGGAAAAGGAAAGAAAGAAAAGCTAAACAGCGGTTTGAATGAAGAAGCGGGAAATTGGTTCTGGTTGGCTAAGGAGCCGGTCCTCGGGTTGCCTGGAGATCTGGCGGGGGCCGAATTGGGGAGCGGGGAATCCGAAAACAAGGACTTTCACCTTCTCCTCCAAGAACGCCACTGTCCCCACATCTGCTGACCCATAGTTGGGGAAGCTGAGCGCGGGGTTCCAGAAGGCCTGACTATTCCCCTTGGGGTCTTGTCTGCCCCCAGTGAAGAAGGAGACCCCGAGACTTTGAGAAAATGAGCCCCGAATACGGCCTGGTAAACAATCATTCCTTCGGGGCGGGGTCAGGGGCCGGTAGAACGTTGGGGGAAGTGGGCTTGTGTGCTCTTGTGCCTGTGTTGGGTGGGGTGTTGAGTGCTTGTGTGGATGGGGAAGTGGCAGAAGAACAACTCTGGCAGGGGTAGGAGTACCCTAAGTCCATGCCAGTCTACTCTCCCTAGTCATCTCTGCTCTGATGAGGCCTCTTCTGAGGCGGCGATTCTGCCACTGGAAGCAAGGAGGCTTTCCTCTTCTAGCCCTGGGACGCCTAGAACGGAAGCTGTTGTTCGCCTTGGTTACGTTTGCATTTTGTGCTCCAGGCCTGCCGTTAATTCAAAGGGATTTGTCCTAACAAAGCAGATCCAATTCTTGTCCCCAAACACCGTCCCTCTCCCCCCAGAGTAGACAAACCAGCTAAATGGAGTTAGATATCCCAATATTTGAATTCACATTTGGGTCCAGGGATACCTTTTTGTTGAGCTAATCCTTCTTCCTGATCTCTCTGTAGTCATTTGGCTAAGTTGGGGCCACCGGGGTAGCCCCAGAAGCTTCTGGCCTGGAAAGTTGGTTAGGGGAGTCAGGGAGAGGAAAGAGATGTAGTTCGAATGAGTACTGACTACTGATCTTTTCCCCCGTGGCCCCCTCCCTAGATGCCAAGGGCTCCATCCGAGAGATCATCCTTCCCAAAGGCCTGGACCTGGACCGGCCAAAGCGGACCCGCACCTCATTCACCGCTGAACAGCTATATCGTCTAGAGATGGAGTTCCAGCGGTGCCAGTACGTTGTGGGGCGGGAGCGAACCGAGCTGGCCAGGCAGCTCAACCTCTCGGAGACCCAGGTATAAGCCCAGTGGCTCTGTCTGCTCAGGCAGAGTCTCCTAACCGGTCCCCAATTTTCAGTCACTCAGCTCAGATTACCCTACTCCCTAGATCCAGTTTGTAGACCTGGAGGGCTTCTGGAGAAGGGGGAAGGGAAAATGTGTTGGGGTGGGGGCAGTGGCATTGGAGAAGGCAGGGCTTCTCCACAGACACACTTGGGCCCTTCATCACAGGGGAACTGCAGCTTTTTACATCCTATGTCTCCCTTCGTGGGACAACAGATACACATTTGAACTGCACCATCCCCTTCTCAATATATATATACATATAAACACACAGACACATTCTCAATTTATTAGCCTCTTTTACTCTATGAGTAGTTGATCCCCACCCTGCTTTTGGGTGTCCCAATTTGGCTACTTCTCCAGGACTGCATGCCTAGATCTGCAAGCCTCAGCTGCGGACGGCCCAATATTTCTAGCAGAGTTATTGGAAGAGAGAAATTTTACAACCCACCTGGTCTGGTGATTATGAAAGAGAAGAGTTAGCCAGAGCTATTGAGATTCTCCCTCTGAGAGAGGTCATTTCCCCTCTGAGCACTGTGCTCTAGTCTCTGGCCCTAAAAAAAAAAAGAGCCTTGTCAAATAATGCTGGTTCCCTGACACTCCACTCTATTTCCAATACAAAGCTTTGGTGTGGGGTGGGCAAAAATTCCTTTCAATGAGAGGGTTAATTTTTTTTTGTGTGTGATTTCTATCCAATATTTCTTGGCTAATCATATAGGAACCTTCTTTCAGGCATCCTCGATTTCTTTCCTTTTACTCCTGTTGGTGGTTATGATTTAGTATGGGTAGGATGGAGGGTGAGCTCCCACCTGAGATCCTTTTTCTCTTTAGGAACCTTCTCTATGTCTATCTGTATAAAGAATGATCATATTTGTAGATAAGGCCTTTTTAGCCTCCAAATTGTTCCTTCTGTGTCATGGGGACCTCTAGAGACTTTGTTATCAGGTTTAGTGTATAATGGAGACTCAAGAGTTTTCTTCCTCTCTGGAACTTCCCTACACCCTGTTTCATATAGCTCAGAAGCTGAAATGGGGTGACAGTATTTCCTCTGATCAAAGGACAAGACCTATAGTTTGGTTCCAGAAAAGGAAATAAGGAGATGCCAGGTGACCTGAATAAGAGTCTGGTTTAGTATTCATTTTTCAGTGTCTCCTCTGCCACCCCTACTCTACCAATCCCCTCCCCCCAAAGAAGCAAGCAAACAAAACCAAACCAGACCAAACTCATTTCTCACTCAATGTCAATCCAGGGACAGAGATCATATGTAGAAAGAAGGAAGGATAGGGATTGCCCTATGACTCTAACCCCCCCCATTTTGGGGAGCAGTCTTTTCCAACTCCTAATTCAAAAAGTTAATGGGAGGGGGAGGCAGTAACTAAATAGCAGATTTCAAAGTGTTTATTATTGAATTCTTCATCATTTCCCCATCGAATTCACCATAAAGATTTGGAACCTCTGATCTTTTTGCCTTGATTTGGGTTTGATGGGGTTTGAGTGGCCCCGTCTTTCACTGTGCACTCAGTATGATGCCTTTTCTTTTTAGTGAGCTTTAGGGCTCCCAAAATGTTAGTTCTTAACTCTTGCCTGATGGATGTTTCTCAAGCTCTAGCCCTAGTCCTTTCATACATAATCTCAGTGTGTGTGTGTGTGTGTGTGTGTGTGTGTGTGTGTGTGTGTGTGTGCACTTTGGTACTAAGAAATCTTCCCAAGATTCAGGGCAATTGCCTCACCTCTCCAGAAGTGGAGTTGGAGAAAGAGACCTAATTTCCCCACCGACTCCTCCAAATATGATGCTTAGAGTCCTGGAATGACGTTCCTTCAAAAATCGTGGGATCCCTTGACCCCATTTGATTCTACTTGAGTTTTAAGACCATCATCCTGTCCCTACTTTACTTCTAAAAGCCCCCTTTCTCTCTGTCCCCACTCCCCAAGAAAGAAAGGGGGAGAAGCCACTGGTTTGTAAGGAGAGATGGAAAGGACTGGAGGCCTCCTGCCCAGACCATAAAATCCTTGCCTCAAGGAAATTTGGAGAATGGAAGGAACTACGGGAGTGGGGAGGAGACATGTCAATACAATGCCCGCTATCGTTATTATTATGATTTTGAAACGTCTTACAATCTGAATCTGGTTTAGCTTCCATCATATCAACTACCCGGAAGTTCAGCCAGGAGATTGTGATGAGTTTGAACTTGGTCGAATTGTGTCCTCGCCTGGGTGGAGGGAGAGGGATACTTTCCAACCTCTTGGGTCCTCACAGAGTGTGGGCCGCATCCTCCGGGCCCTCTAATCTTCTCTCTCCCTTCCTTTGCCTCTTCTGTCGGCTGCCACAGGTGAAGGTATGGTTCCAGAACCGGCGCACAAAGCAGAAGAAAGACCAAGGCAAGGACTCGGAGCTGCGCTCCGTGGTGTCCGAGACGGCCGCCACTTGCAGCGTGCTCCGTCTCCTAGAGCAGGGTCGCCTGCTCTCTCCTCCAGGTCTGCCGGGCCTCCTGCCCCCGTGCACCACGGGCACTCTGGGTTCGGCCCTGCGAGGCCCCAGTATTCCAGCCCTGGGCAGTGGCAGCTCGGGCTCCGGTTCCAGCTCCACCTCCGGCCCCGCGGGTGGTTCCTCTCCGCATCCTCCGGCTGTGAGTAGCGCGACGGGGCCCGCCCCGGCCTCTGGACTGCATCCCGCCCCAGCCGCTGGCCACAGTCTCTTCAGCCTGCCTGTGCCATCCCTCCTGGGCTCGGTCGCCAGTCGCCTCTCCTCCAACCCCTTGACAATGGCTGGCTCATTGGCCGGGAATTTACAAGAACTCTCCGCCAGATACCTGAGCTCCTCCGCCTTTGAGCCCTACTCCCGGACCAACAATAAAGACGGGGCGGAGAAAAAAGCACTGGACTGATTTTAAGTATTTCCATGTATTTATATTTATAGTATCTATTGTGCTTATATTTATGGAATCACATACCCAATCTTCTTTCCCTGGGCAGCCCCCTCTTTCCATGCGGTCCCCAGACACATCTTTTCCCTCCCTGCCTCTTTTACACCCTTTTTTACAAATTTAATTTCACCATTCTATTTTCCCCCCTGTTTTGCTTCCATTTACTCTCCCCCTCCCCTTATATTTGAATGCAGGAGAGATCCAAAGATCTGGGAAACACACCCTACTCCCTTTCCCCATCCCTCCACCCCAAACCTGAGGGAAAGGAGCCATCTGAATCCAAAGGAGCAGTGCTGTTGGTAGGAATAGTGGGGAGAAGGCTGAGTGTGCAGCCTCCCGCCGACCCCGCAGCCACCCGTTTAGGGTGGAAGATTTACAGGGTTTCCTAGAGCCCAGAGCTGGTACACTCCTTCCCGCAAGGAAGGAATAGGAAACTCCCACCGTCTGAGTGAGCCATACAGGAAGTGAATTTCAGAACACTTGGCGGTCACTAGGCCTTATAGATTTCTCTAGAAAGCCAGGTACCCTGCCCAAGTTTCCCACAAAACGAGGAAGAATCGCATTCCATCCCGCTCTCCTCCCCACCGCCCCTTCCACTTTAGGAAATCTGTGGAAAGGACTGGCAAGAAAGTTGCCGAAAGCCATTTTCTAACGACCACCTCCACAATACTAACAATAATGATGATAATGATTCTAAGATAGGGAGAATAATAAGAATGAATCATTGCTAAGCAATTAAAAATGAGTTATAACTATATTCCAAGTCTAGATACAATTTAACTATTAAAAAAAAAAAGATCATTCTGAGTTTGGAAAGTAAAACCTTTTCAAAGTGTAAAAAAAAAAAACCCAACCAAAACAACCCCAGAACAACCCAACAACAAATTTCTGTGCAAGGGCAGAATAAATGGGGCTGTAAGTTTATAAAAGAAATTGGGCAGGAAAGAACAGAGAAAACGATTTTTTTTTCTAAGAAATTCCCAACCAGCTCCCCTCTCACACACCTCCAGCCCCAGTCTTGCAGCATAAACACCCTAGGTTCTTCATTGAGGATCATCCGTTGAAAGGACATCTCAGAAACCCATGCAGACCAAATGCTATTCAGAAAGGGAACACTTTTTAGGCAGCTATCGTTGGTTTGGAAATGGAACGGGCAATAGCCACTCCCATTGGCACTGCAGACTACGAATATTTCCATTTTCATAAGAAAGTGAGATAAAACACAATTACTTTTTTTTCCCTTGCCCTTGCTTCATGAAATACCCATAGCTTTAAATTCTAGGAAAACAAACATGGCCCGGCTACTTCTTAAACATCTGAGAAAGTTGGACAATTTTGCTACTTCTCCCTGGTCCTTCAGAAATCCATCCCTATAGGGAGAATTACTCCATCTTTCCTTAAGATGATGAAGAAAAAGAAGGAAGTTGTAATGGTAGATGTAAGGAAAAGAAAAGACATCTCTTTCTCCCTCTCCCACGCCCCCACCCCTTTCCGTGAAATCTGTCTTTGAAGGGTCAGAAGGTAGAATTTAGTCCCAGGCGGAGGCAGGGGCGGGTAATCTCCCCTCTAACCAGGCATTTACAAACTGTGCACCTCAGTTCATGTCACCCATTTCTTTAACCAAAACACCAACAGACAAAACCGTGAGATATCTTATTGTTTAGAGTGTATTAGAGTCCATCCGAAGAGCGCGCAGAACAAATTTTTGAAAATAGTAATTTTATTGTAAATTATTTACGTCGGGATTTTTTTTTTGTTTTGTTTTAGGCAATTAGTGGAAAAATAATGAAATAATGATTCACATGCGGGTAGGTGTCCCCTAAATCCTGGCTACTAACTCTGTTCTGAATGTTTTGGATATTTGGATGTTTTGTATTTATGTGGTGAGAGTGAAATATATCCTATCTATGATAACTGATGAGGTCTACTCTCGTTTTCTATTTAAAGCGTGTAGGGCGGGGGGGAGAGAGACAAATCATCGTTATCTGGTGCTTATGATCCACGCAACGGACGAAGACATTTAGTGCGTGTTCCCGGCGCTCTGTTTTCTATAGTGGAAGTTCACAGTGGGAAGATTTTCGAGTTTCGGAGAAAAAACAGGCCGATTTTGAGTCTCTGTTTCCAAGTTTTTTTTTTTTACTTGTTTGTGTGTGTATGTGTGTGTGTGTGTGTGTGTGTGTGTGTGTGTGTGTTTAATCGCCTTGTTACAAAGTGGGATTCTGAGTAGCCTTCTATAATCCAGGAACTCCCTTCATTTGTCGTTTCTGCTGTTTTCCCAACTTTGGGGCAGCAGTTCAGATTTTTCTCTTTCGCTGAAAGTGCATTTTGAATCTAATTTTAACAACTTGGTATGGAGCAGGCAAGCTTCTCTTCCTCTCGGTGTTTAAGTTTGAGTTAACTTTTCCTCAGTCACGAAAACTCCAGAGATCAAGGGACAGAGGCAGGACTACGTCGTTGGATGTTAGTTTCCCGAAAAACGTGGGGGCTTTTCCCTTCCTAAATACAGCTACGATATCATTAATGTCATTATAAACAGAAAGCTGAGAGCTCTGGAAGGGAGTTGCAAGATCCACCAGTCCTGAATTCAGTGATTACAAGTAAACTGCTTCATCGAGCTGCACTGAACCAAGCAGTAACTTGCGTAGGGCCTTCCTGAGCTCATAGCTGGGGAGGCAGTCTGGCTACAGACCTGGGTGACTCTTGTACCCTTTTCCCTTCCTCCCATCCCCACCACACCTGTGATTGGAACTTAGGAGGCGCTCAGGAAATGGTTGAGGACGATTTTAATGGGGTTTTCCGGGAGAGAAGGCAGGGCTCTTTATGGTTTCCAATCTTACTTCCTACACCTCATCTCCTCTGCCCCTGGGCACCAAAGTGGTATAGGTATGGCAACACACCTACACACACACACACACACACACACACACACACACATACACACAGGAGGAGCGGTGGTTTGAACTTCTGATTTCTCGGTGATGGACCGGACCACCAAGGCAGATCCATAACTATTTATTGAGTTGGTTAAGTAACTGGTCCAGGGCCACAAGCTAGTGGATGATAGAGCCTTAAAACATGGGTACTAACCCTTAGGCGGAGAGTCTATCCGCTACTCCACCCGTGGCTCTTGCGAGTGTGAACTACCATACAAACACCCACAATCACATTCTTAATGTACATTTAAGAACAATTTTTAAAAAAAGTACTAAACTCTCACTGAATTATTAGGGGGGAGGAGTTGAGAAATGTATATGGGTAAGTGATTCTGCCTAGGTGAGGGTGAGTGATTCTCTTTTCTGGGTCTATATGGGTTCCGGAGAAGCTGGGAGTCTGGGTCAGCTGGTCTGGTCAGGGAGACAGGGTTAGGGAAGAAAGATGGGGGATGGGGTGGGGAGGGGCATCGAGGTCCCTTGGCAGCCCCGCCCACTCTCTTCCTCACTGATCTTCGGTAGATCTACTGTAGCCAAAGGCATCCACGTGCCATCAGAAATCAGGCATCAGGGCTGCGCGGAAGGGAGACCCTGTGACGTGAATGTGCCAGACGCTCTGGTCGAGTTGACGGTTTAGCGCCACATCGATTTGTTTTCCATTCCTCAATCTTGAATCTTATCTTTTAAATTGACCAACTATGATCGCGCTTCTCACCCCTTTGGGAGGCCATGCAGCTCCCTTCATCCCACCTCGTTCTCTCCCTCCACTCTCTCTCGCTCTCGTTCTCCATCTCCCACAGCCTCCTTAGTAAGCCCGGGTGGGCCAAGGGAGGAGCCATAGGCCTGGAGCTGGGTATAGTTCTCTAAGCTCTTGGGCTGGGGGGTGGGGAGGGGGAGGGGTGGGGTCGGAAAGGGGGAGGGAAGAGAGGAACAAGGCAAGGGGTGGCAGAATTTTATCATAACAAAAGAAAACAGAATGAAAAAGCCCCTGGGTTCCGAAAACAAGCCCAGCTTCCTCCACAGGGAACCTGCCTAGACCTCCCTAAACCTCTCCTCTCCTCTCCTCTCCTCTCCTCTCCTCTCCTCTCCTCTCCTCTCCTCTCCTCTCCTCTCCTCTCCTCTCCTCTCCTCTCCTCTCCTCTTTTTTCCTCTCCTCTCCTCTCCTCTCCTCTCCTCTTTTTTCCTCTCCTCTCCTCTCCTCTCCTCTCCTCTCCTCTCCTCTCCTCTCCTCTCCTCTCCTCTCCTCTCCTCTCCTCTCCTCTCCTCTCCTCTCCTCTCTTCTCTTCTCTTCTCTTCTCTTCTCTCCCCTTTCTCTTTCACCATTTACCTCCGACCCCCATTATTTCTTGTCCCTAAAGACATTGACACCACCTCTTTATTTCTACTAACTTGCTACCCTTTCCAAAGCAATCTTCTCTCGCTCTCTCAAATCCCTTACCTCTCCCAGGACTCTGAGCACCCCCTCCCCTCTCCACCCATTCCCTCTCTCCTCCCCAGAGAACCTCTCTTCCCTCTTTGGCTTTAGGTAAGAGCCGCGGGGAGCTCTTCTCCTCGCCACTTAGACAGAGTAATTGTTCTTAAAGAGCCTCTTCTGAGGGGGAAAAAATCACAATTTTAATTAAAAAACATTTATAGACAATTCATTTAATTTTAGCAGCTACTTCCCTCCCCCCTCTCCCGCCTTAGGGAGTCCGGGGTTTTCAGAGAAGCGTCTTGGTGTTCGAGGCCTCTGACCAGTGCCTCGAACTCGCCGACTAGTGCTAGAGGGAAGCGCAGCAGCGGCGGGTGGCGCTTGCCCCTTTCTCTAAGTGGATGACGCAGGGGTGCCAAGTGAGGGTCAGGGAGAACACTATCGTGGGAGTGGTGTGTTTTAAAAGAACCCTCCGTTCCTCTCCTGAACAAAGGGGCACCTAAATTGCATGAAAGCGGAGGCGAAAGAAAGAAAATACACAACCGGCATCTTTGGTTTTGAGGATGGATGCGAGTGTGTGCCCACGTGGAAATAAGACAGTAACAGGAAGCTTCAAGGAGGCAGTGCACTTGAAGAACCTTAATAGAAAGATTAGCAGATTCACACAGGTGAATCCCTGCAGTGCTAAGGGAGCTGGAAGTGATGAAAGTGTTCAGAAGCAATTTGCTAATAGGGGAGTCCTCATCTCCCTTTTCCACAAAATGTAGAAGACTCCTCATTTTCAGGCCAAATTGTCCTAGTCCTGGTCTCCCTGTCCTACCATGCTGCCAAGGCAACAGATAACGTCAGTTCCCACGAGACTCTTTTACTCCTCCATGCTTTTTTTGTGGGCTGTCTTGTGGAAAGAGTCCTGGTCTGAGGCTGAGAAGGCTTCAGTTTCTAGAGGGCTTCAACTTAACTAGAAATTTGGGGTATAGCACTTCCCCTCTCTCTGAGCTTCAATTTGCTCAAATGTAAAATGAGATCATTGGACTAGATGGTCTCAAAGGTGCCTTCCAGATTTCAGTCCTGTGAGACCTGTTGAAATTGTTTTTGGTTTCCCACTCTTGAATTATTCAAATCTGTTCTCCTTTGACCAAACTAGGTATAAAGTTTGTTTTCCTTCCATTGAGCAGGGCCTATCAGTATTATATATTGCATTTTCTCCACAAGTCCGCCTTCTTCCTCAGAATGAATGCCTCATTCTGTTCTTCCTTCTGTTTGCACCCCCATTACCCAAGAACCACTTGGTGGGAAGGGAAGCTAGAGAGTGCCCTCAAGAGTGATAGAGTTCTTGATAAAGGTCTCAGTTAATGAGGGCAAGCCTAGGAGAAGTGATAAACTTCTGAAAATAGTCCAGTGTCTATTTCTGTGTCCTGTGATTAAGTCCTTGAAGAAATCATCAGGGATTATCTTATTCAACATTCTAATTTAACCAAAGAGGAATTGAAGTCCAGAGAATGATTTGCCTAAGGTCACTCAAGTTCAGAAGATTGTACTAAAATACAAACCTGTCTTGGGACACAAAGCATCATTCTGGGGCAAGACCAGGGCTGGTCTTTGATTTGTTGCTGTCCAGTCATTCAGTCACATCCAACTCTTCATGACCCCATGGACCATAACTAACCACAGGGTTTTCTTGGCAAGGATACCAGAGAAAAGTCTTTTAGCAAGTCACTTCACTGTTTACTCTCTGATAATTAGTGAGTTGGAAACTTGCTTTATTGACTGAAAATTTATCTGTTCTCATCTAGAACCAATGCAGGAAATGTCTTATTTTGTACCATAGTGGTCCTTGTTCATTTTTAGATCTAAATAATAAAAGAATAATTCCACTCTCCATCTTCTTCCACACAACGTGTCCTGAGAGACAGTGAGCTCTAATTAGAAAAGCACTAACCTGATAGTTAAGAGACTTGGTGTGTCTTTATCCTTCTCTGGGCAGCATTCATGACCCTTCTCCTGGACTTTGTCTACAGTGGTCCCTCTAGTTTCTCCCAGAACCTCCATTTTGAAGTCACCTTTGGAGGATTAACTACTGGGTCTCTTCTTAGGCTTTTTCTATTGTGCCCCACTTTTGTT